>NW_027316056.1:41720633-41909289 GCF_026437365.1 Eucyclogobius newberryi
ACCCGGGATATAAGAAAAAGGGCTTATCTCTGGCCTTGCAATGCTAACCTAATCCACGGAACAAAGAACATTCTAGAGAGACACGCCCACGGAATAGACGTGACTAAAACTGCATCATGCGAACTCAAGCAAAAGACCTTTTTGCAACTTTTCAAGTCTACAACTAAATTTGGATCCAGGAGAGTCTCTTCAGACCAGCCTCATCTGTGAATGAGTGCTGCCCTTTTTATCTGAGGAACGCCTCAGAGCCAAGGAAAATGCAGGTAATTTTTTAACCTGATCCATGCGTCTCCCTTTAGAATCAACTTAACACACTAGATAGATCTAGAACAATCATGTCTAGCATTCCCATTTGTTATTGACTCATTTGCATTTTACAAAATCATATTTGTCTGTTTAATTATCTGGTAAATAAATCTTCATAAACTACATTTGGTAAAGTGTTCATTCCTTTCCAGAAAAGGGGTCAATGTCATGGTTACGTTCTCACAAAGCTTCACAAATAACACTACAGTACATGTACTAGTAAGAATCCCCTACATATATTGGTGCCCCGTGTGAGAATGCATACACTATATATTGGTGCCCCGTGTGAGGCCGCAAGTAAACTTATTCTGGAAATTTTGAATCACTAATGTTGAGATCGAAGCAAACAAAAGCTGTCAACAAGTCAACAAGACCATAAGACAATTGTTGGGACAAATACAGTTGTAATGAACTTACAAGTACAAAAATCAAATAAGCAACTTCAGGAAACAGAGAACTGAATTATACATATTCAGATCTTGACAAAGCAGGAGAAACCATCTCCAAACAACTAAAGGATTCAGCCGCAACATGCACTGAACATTATTTCCAACAGAGGGGTCACTTCACTGCCCATGATAAGAACGGAAAATCAAAGAATGACAAAAACTTTGAAACAATTTTTCCAGAAGAACACGAGCAACAAAGCAGTGATTCTGAAGGTGAAGACACCGACTCGTCTAATAATGGTAAAACTGAGCTAGTCACGATAGCCACTTTGAACCATCAGACCAAAAGGGAAACCTCCTTACAGCCTGAACAGCTGATAAAGGATGGGGAACTCTGCCCGGGCCGCCCAGAGCCCACTCTAAGCCCAATTAGCCAATCTGAGCTTAACACAGCAGAAACTGGACCCAGCATCAAACAAAAACGTGCTTTTAGTCAAAACAGTGCATCACAAATAGTGAGTTCAGAAAACAAACTTCAGAACTATTATGCACTTGACAGACAAACCAAACGTCCTTTCAGACCATTTTTATACAACCTTATTAAAGAGGGCCCAGATCAAAAACTGTGCGCAGTATCGTCGACAACGAGCTCCAACAAGAAGCAATACTTGACACAGCTGCTGACGTCAGTGTGATGTCACACGTGCTTTTCAACAAATTGCAGAGAGCAGTAAATGTGAAAGGAAGAAAACTGGACTGCAGTTCATGCTCCTTGAAGTCCAGCCGTACACGGACACTAACATGTCCTCACGAGAATGAGACTGTAGTTCATCCCTTCTTGTCTTCACTCATCTCGATCCCTCTTCTTGAAGGTCAAGATCTGCTTAATCGATTTAAACCTGATTGATTGACACCTTCAGCACCAGGGCAACAAACCCTTCCCTTTTGTGCACAAAAAGAACAAGTATCAGACTTCTAAGAGCGCCTCAGTGGCAAAAAGATCCGTCCTAAACCATAAGGATCAGAAGGACAGAAAATAGGCCTTAAATCGACAAAAACACTTGTTGTGGGATGTTTGTTGTCACAGTACACGCACTTAGTGCACGCCACGCACTTAGTGCACGCCACGCACTTAGTGCACGCCACGCACTTAGTGCACGCACTTAGTGCACGCACTTAGTACACGCACTTAGTACACGCACTTAGTACACGCACTTAGTACACGCACTTACAACTCTTTAATCGATATCAACTTTGAATGTCACGCTCTCTCACAAGTGAATAACACTACAGCACTTGTACTAGTAAGAATCCTCTACACAGTTCTAAACCAGGTCTAAACCAGGACTAAACCAGGACTAAACCAGGACTAAACCAGGTCTAAACCAGGACTAAACCAGGTCTAAACCAGGTCTAAACCAAGTCTAAACCAGGACTAAACCAGGTCTAAACTAGGACTAAACTAGGACTAAACCAGAACTAAACCAGGACTAAACCAGGACTAAACCAGGACAAAACCAGGTCCAAACTAGGACTAAACCAGGTCTAAACCAAGTCTAAACCAGGACTAAACCAGGTCCAAACTAGGACTAAACCAGGTCTAAACCAGGTCTAAACCAGGTCTAAACCAGGACTAAACCAGGACTAAACCAGGTCTAAACCAGGACTAAACCAGGACTAAACCAGGTCCAAACTAGGACTAAACCAGGTCTAAACCAGGACTAAACCAGGTCTAAACCAGGTCTAAACCAGGTCTAAACCAAAACTAAACCAGGACTAAACCAGGACTAAACCAAAACTAAACCAGGACTAAACCAGGACTAAACCAGGACTAAACCAGGACTAAACCAGGTCTAAACCAGGTCTAAACCAAAACTAAACCAGGACTAAACCAGGACTAAACCAGGACTAAACCAGGACTACACTTTAAAAATTGAGGCTGCAGTTTATTGGGTTGTTCTTGCATCTTTTCTTTACTTGTTTACATTGTTTTGACTGACATTTCTGTGCATTTCCATGGTAACGCTGTTTTTGTTATAGCTCTATTGCTCTCACACTGAACTGCCCTTTACTGAAGCTGAGACTCCCACACTCATGTGCTCTATTGTTGCTTTGCTGCTGAAAAAACATTAACAAATTTGCTGACATGTTTAGCTCCTAATCACAGTTGCCATAGTTACCACTCCAGTCTAAATCTGATTGGGTCTCTCTGTGCCGCTGTAAATGTCAGTCTGCACAATTGTGGTCATCGGTGTCCTGTGAAAAGGAGGCCCCACCAAGCCCAACACTGGCACCGCCCCTGTGCCCCAGGACCTAAACTGGTCTAAAACTGGATTAAAACAGAGATGAAGCAAGACTAAATAGGACTAAGAAAGGACTGAATCCGGACAAAGACTAAACAAGGGCTAAAACAGGACTAAACGTGTCTAAACCTGTAGACAAATAATAACTGAACTGAAGTCTCAATCCAAAGCAGCTTCACACTTCTAAAAATAGGTCTGACTCATATTGAGAGTCAAAGTGACCTTCAAAATAAAAGCCTTTTATTATTCATATTTTCCTGTTACTGAACGTCTGTGAATCCAAAGCAAGAAAAATGTAAAATGAAAAGGTTTCAGATTGAAAAGAAGCTCTGACGCAGACAGGAAGTGAACGTCCTGAGCCCAAACTGACCTTGTGTTACTGCAATGCACCAAACACACTACAACACCCTGAACCAGGACTAAACCGGGTCTAAACCGGGTCAAAACCCAGGCCCAAACCAGGACTAAATCAGAGCGAAATCAGGTCCAAAACCAGGACTAAATCAGGTCTAAACCGGGTCTAAACCCAGGCCCAAACCAGGACTAAACCGGGTCTAAACCCAGGCCCAAACCAGGACTAAATCAAGGCAAAATCAGGTCCAAAACCAGGACTAAATCAGGTCTAAACCGGGTCTAAACCGGGTCTAAGTCGGGTCTAAACCGGGTCTAAACCGGGTCCAAACCAGGTCTAAACCGAGTCTAAACAAGGTCTAAACCAGGTCTAAACAAGGTCTAAACCGGGTGTCTAAACCAGGACTAAAACAGGATTCAAACAGAGCTGAAGATGAATCCAGTTACATCATTGTGAAGTCCATATTACGGCTAAAACATGATGAAAGTCTCAAAGATTCAATCCAAATGAGGGTGAAAAAAGGGCCCCGCCCTCAAACAGCACCATCGGTTCAAAAGAAACTAAACTCAATCAAAAATATTTGAAAATTCAGAGAAAAAATATTACTATTGTACTACTATAAACAATTTAAAACTTAACATAAGATCAAACTGGGCCAAAATTGAACCAAAGAGGACTGAAACATTTATAAACCAGGACTAAACCAGGACTAAACCAGGACTAAACCAGGACTAAACCAGGACTAAAGTCTCACCGGTCGGACCTCCCCGGTGGTGTTGGTGTACTGTCGGGCCAAACCAAAGTCCAGCATGTAGCACTTCCTGTAGGTGGAGGGCAATCGTCCCATCGCGAAGTTCGACTGAAACAAAAATCACCAAAATAAATGTTTAGAATGTGTAAAAGATAAAACTGGGTCTGGAGCAGGTCTGGACCGGGTCAGGAGCGGGTCAGGAGCGGGTCAGGAGCGGGTCAGGACCGGGTGCGGATCGGGTCAGGAGCAGGACCAGACTGGGTCAGGAGCAAGTCTGGACCGGGTCAGGAGCGGGTCAGGACCGGGTCAGGACCGGGTCAGGACCGGGTCTGGACCGGGTCCGGATCGGGTCAGGAGCAGGACCAGACTGGGTCAGGAGCGGGTCTGGAGCGGGTCAGGAGCGGGTCAGGAGCGGGTCAGGACCGGGTGAGGAGCGGGTCAGGAGCAGGACCAGACTGGGTCAGGAGCAGGTCTGGACCAGGTCTGGACCGGGTCAGGACCGGGTCAGGACCGGGTCTGGATCGGGTCAGGAGCGGGTCAGGAGCGGGTCAGGACCGGGTGCGGATCGGGTCAGGAGCAGGACCAGACTGGGTCAGGAGCAGGTCTGGACCAGGTCTGGACCGGGTCAGGACCGGGTCTGGATCGGGTCAGGAGCGGGTCAGGAGCGGGTCAGGAGCGGGTCAGGAGCGGGTCAGGACCGGGTGCGGATCGGGTCAGGAGCAGGACCAGACTGGGTCAGGAGCAGGTCTGGACCAGGTCTGGACCGTGTCAGGACCGGGTCAGGACCGGGTCAGGACCGGGTCAGGAGCAGGACTGGACCAGGTCAGGACCGGGTCAGGACCGTGTCTGGACCGGGTCAGGACCGGGTCAGGACCGGGTCAGGACCGTGTCTGGACCGGGTCAGGACCGTGTCTGGACCGGGTCAGGACCGGGTCAGGACCGTGTCTGGACCGGGTCTGGAGCAGGACTGACCGGTTTGATGTCTCGGTGCAGGAAGCCCACAGAGTGAATGGCCTCGATGGACTCCAGGATCTGTTTGCCCAGCCTCAGTGTGGTGCTCATGGTGAAGGTGCCACGAGGCTGAGAGCGCCGCAGGTCGGCAAGGTTACGGCCCTGCAGGAAACAACAACAACAACAACATGAGCAAACAACAACAACGACATCATCATGAGGAAACGACAACAACAACATGAGGAGGAAACAACATCATGAGGAAACAACAAGAAAAACATGAGGAGAGAAACAACAACAACATGAGGAGGAAACAACAACAACATGAGGAGGAAACAACATCATCCTGAGGAGGAAACAACAACAACATGAGGAGGAAACAACATCATCATGAGGAGGAAACAACAACAACATGAGGAGGAAACAACAACAATAACAACATGAGGAGGAAACAACATCATGAGGAGGAAACGACAACAACAACATCATGAGGAGGAAACAATAACAACACCATGAGGAGGAAACAATAACAACACTAGGAGGAAACAACAACAACATGAGGAGGAAACAACATCATCCTGAGGAGGATACAACAACAACAACAACATGAGGAGGAAACAACATCATCATGAGGAGGAAACAACAACAATAACAACAACATGAGGAGGAAACAACATCATGAGGAGGAAACGACAACAACAACATCATGAGGAGGAAACAACAACAACATGAGGAAACAACATCATGAGGAGAAAACAACAACAACAACATGAGGAGGAAACAACAACAACAACATGAGGAGGAAACAACAACAACAACATGGGGAGGAAACAACATCATGAGGAGGAAACAACAACATGAGGAGGAAACAACAATAACAACATGAGGAGGAAACAACAACAACAACATGGGGAGGAAACAACATCATGAGGAGGAAACAACAACATGAGGAGGAAACAACAATAACAACATGAGGAGAAAACAAAACAACAACATGAGGAGGAAACAACATCATGAGGAGGAAACAACAACAACATGAGGAAACAACATCATGAGGAGGAAACAACAACAACAACATGAGGAGGAAACAACAACAACAACATGGGGAGGAAACAACAACATGAGGAGGAAACAACAACAACAACATGAGGAGGAAACAACATCATGAGGAGGAAACAACAACATGAGGAGGAAACAACATCATAAGGAGGAAACAACAACAACATGAGGAGGAAACAACATCATGAGGAGGAAACAACAACAACATGAGGAGGAAACAACATCATGAGGAGGAAACAACAACAACAACAACAACATGAGGAGGAAACAACAACAACAACATGAGGAGGAAACAACATCATAAGGAGGAAACAACAACAACATGAGATCATGAGGAGGAAACAACAACAACATGAGGAGGAAACAACATCATGAGGAGGAAACAACAACAACAACAACACAAGGAGGAAACAACAACAACATGAGGAGGACACAACATCATGTGGAGGAAACAACAACAACAACACCATGAGGAGGAAACAACAACAATAACAACATGAGGAGGAAACAACACCATGAGGAGGAAACAATAACAACACCATGAGGAGGAAACAATAACAACACTAGGAGGAAACAACAACAACATGAGGAGGACACAACAGCATGAGGAGAAAACAACAACAACATAAGGAGGAAACAACATCATGAGGAGGAAACAACATCATGAGGAAACAACAACATGAGGAGGAAACAACAACAACAACACCATGAGGAGGAAACAACAACAATAACATCATGAGGAGGAAACAACAACAACAACATGAGGAGGAAACAACATCATGAGGAGGAAACAACAACATGAGGAGGAAACAACATCATGAGGAGGAAACAACAACACCATGAGGAGGAAACAACAACACCATGAGGAGGAAACAACAACAACATGAGGAGGACACAACATCATGAGGAAGAAACAACAACAACAACACCATGAGGAGGAACAACAACAATAACAAAATGAGGAGGAAACAACAACAACATGAGGAGGAAACAACAACATGAGGAGGAAACAACAACATGAGGAGGAAATGACAACAACATGAGCAGGAAACAACAACATGAGGAGGAGGAAACAACAACAACAACATCATGAGGAGGAAACGACAACAGGAGGAGGAAACAATAACAACATGAGGAGGAAACAACAACAACATGAGGAGGAAACAACAACATGAGGAGGAGGAAACAACAACATCATGAGGAGGAAACGACAACATCATGAGGAGGAGGAAACAACAACATCATGAGGAGGAAACGACAACATCATGAGGAGGAAACAATAACATCATGAGGAGGAAACAACAACAACATGAGGAAGAAACAACAACAACATGAGGAGGAAACAACAACAACATCATGAGGAGACAACAACAACAACATCATGAGGAAACAACATAAGGAAACAACAAAAACACAGAGGTAAACAACAACTCAAAGGTTAATAACAATGCAAGGTAAACAACAATTACACAAAGGTTAACAACAACACAGAGGTAAACAGCAATAACACAAAGGTAAACAACACAGATGTAAACAACATCACAGAGGTAAACAACAACAAAGCTGTAAATAAAACAGAGATCAACGACAAAAACACATACGGTAAACAACAACAACAACACAGATGTAAATAACAGCAACACAGGTAAACAACAATACAGAACAAACAAAACCAGTAAATAAGAACAAAAACACAGGTAAACAACAATGACAAACACAACAAAGCCATGAAAACAGGATGATTCTCACCTGCAGCTGCATCACTACATAGTTGAACTTGTCGTTTCGTCCACAGCCAATAAACTTACACACATGGTTTTTACCTGAAACAGAGAGTTTGAATGTAGTCGAGAGTAACAGACACTCGACAGAGATGTAAAGAGAGTGTAGCTGGAGGGAAGAGTTGGGAAAGACATTCGGGAAAGTGTCGGCACCAGGAAGCAATCTCAAAGCTCTGTTTAATGAATGTGGTTTATACTGAAGACAAATATGAACTATGAATATGAAGGAGTTCTTTACACATTCAGCACAAGAACAAACCTCAGAGCGATGAGTGAGTTTCTCCAAATGACATTGTGTTGTTGATAATGTTAAATGAGTGAAATGATCTTAGTTTTTAGAGGCGAAGGACAATAATGAATTTAGATGTGTATTTAGTGCTGAGAATTGTATTAATAAATGAATTAGATCATTATTTATCTAACTAATGAATGTAATCATTGTGTTTTTAGGATTGTTGGTTAATGATAAATGATGAATTGTATGACTGTATTTTAGGCGTTATTACTAGTGATGATTTATGAAAAGTACAATTGTATTTTAGGAGGTGATGATGAAATATGAATTTAATTTGAGGAGAATTGCTGTTGATTGTTGATCTGGGGTGTTGTGTAAATTGGGGTGTTTGATTTTTTATTGTAATTTTTCTATTTTTAAACCTGCTCGAGGACAGATGGAAGTCAGCAATGAACTCAATCTGGTTCAGAGCTTCTTTTCTCTTTGAGAGTATCGTTTTCTGTTTCATCTGTTTTATCTGTGTTTTATCTGTGTTTTCTGTTTTATCTGTTTTATCTGTTTTATCCGTTTTATCCATTTTATCTGTGTTTTCTGTGTCAAATACAATCACGTCACTCGCACTAAATAAAAAGTAGAACAGATAGAAAACAGTGACGTGAAACTGAAAGAGGAGGATTTTGTGAAGCGTGAGAAACGTGGCGGTTCATCATCTGTGACTCATAAACCGACCAATCCCACGGCTCAATCTGGTCACATGACACAGCTCTGGCTCCGGGTTCTTATGCAATCATCACGGATCGCTTCACCTCTCAGCGCCACAGGAACAAAGGATCCACAGGAACCTCTGGAACTACAGGAACCTCAGGAACTACAGGATCCACAGGAACCTCAGGAACTACAGGAACCTCAGGAACTACAGGATCCACAGGAACCTCAGGAACTACAGGAACCTCAGGAACTACAGGAACCACAGAAACCTCAGGAACTACAGGAACCATAGGAACCTCAGCTGCAGAGTGAGGGTTCTTTAATGACAAATTTCAGGGCATTAAAAATGCTATAAATCCCACAATGCAAAAAATTACCCTAAAACCACCAAGACACTTAGAGCTGACTCACTTTGCACCAGTAACTGACAAAACTGTCCATGAGATCATCACCAGTCTGAGTTCATCTACATGCTGCCTTGATGTGTTACCCACCAAATTTCTAAAGTCTGTGCTGAACAGTTTGTTAGCACCACTCACTCACATAGTTAACATGTCGCTTCAATCTGGAACATTCCCAATGTCTTTGAAAACTGCGGTCATAAAGCCTCTCCTAAAGAAGAGCAGTCTTGATGCCGCAGTACTGAGTCATTACCGGCCCATCTCTAATCTGCCATTTTGGGGCAAAGTCCTTGAAAAGGTTGTTTACCAACAGCTCACAGATTTCCTCTTAATAAACAACTCATTTGATGTTTTTCAGTCAGGTTTTAGACCTCATCACAGCACTGAGACTGCTCTTGTCAAGGTGACAAATGACATCCGCCTGAACACTGACACGGGCAAAGCCTCAGTCTTAATTCTGTTAGATCTGAGTGCTGCTTTTGACACTGTCGATCATGGGATCCTCTTACAGAGACTAGAGGACTGGGTGGGCATCACTGGCACTGCCCTAAACTGGTTAAGGTCCTATCTGGAAGACAGGAAGTACTTTGTTGAAATTGGTAGCTGTGTCTCAGACCACATGACCCTGACCTGTGGAGTGCCCCAAGGGTCAGTCCTGGGTCCCCTTCTGTTCAACCTCTACATGCTGCCGTTGGGTCAGTTGATACGCAGTGAAAATGTGTCCTATCACAATTATGCAGACGACACTCAGATCTATGTTTCACTATCGGCAGGTGACTATGGACGAGTAGATTCACTCTGTCACTGCATCCAACAGATCAGTTTGTGGATGCAAAACAACTTTCTCCAGCTGAACTCAGACAAGACTGAAATAATCGTTTTTGGCCCACAGAAACAAAGAGAAAGTGTTAGCGGTCACCTCCAGAGTCTCGCTCTAAAACCTACAAACCAAATTAGAAATCTGGGGGTAATAATGGACTCAGACTTGAACTTTAATAGCCACATTAAATCAATAACATCAGCAGCTTTTTACCATCTAAAAAACATTGCCAAAATCAAAAATATAGTGTCAAAACCAGATTTAGAGAGACTTATCCACGCGTTTGTCTCCAGTAGATTAGACTACTGTAACGGCCTGCTCACTGGTCTCTCCAAACGAGCTGTAAAACAGCTGCAGTACATCCAGAACGCTGCTGCTCGGGTCCTGACTAGAACCAGGAAGTATGATCACATTAGTCCTGTTCTCAGGTCTCTGCACTGGCTCCCTGTGGCTCAGAGAATAGACTTTAAAGCAGCTCTGCTTGTGTACAAGTCTCTCCATGGCCTAGCACCAAAGTACATCTTGGATATGTTAGTGCCATATGAACCATCTCGGACTCTGAGGACCTCAGGGACCGGCCTCCTGCTGGTGCCCAGAGTCAGGACAAAACATGGGGAATCTGCGTTTCAGTTTTATGCAGCTAAAATCTGGAACAGTCTTCCTGAAGATGTGAGACAGGCTTCTACTCTGACAATGTTCAAATCTAAGCTAAAAACTGTTTTGTTTAGCTGCGCATATGACTAAAAGGATTTTTTCTTTGCACTCTTCTCTTTTGTTTGTGATTTTATTAGTTTAGAAAATCAGTTGGATTGATAATTTTTAATTTAGTTAATTTTATTGTATTTCTGTAATTTCTTTGTGATTTGAATGCATTTTTCCTGCTGTGAAGCACTTTGAATTGCCTTGTGTATGAAATGTGCTCTACAAATAAACTTGCCTTGCCTTGTGCTACTAGGAGAAACCTGCCTTTGTTTTACTGAAAACTACATAAACCAAATAAAAGTCTGAAATGTATTTTAATTTGTCAATGTATAAAATGTTGTTGAAATGTTTTGAGGTGATGCAATGACGTCATTTATATTTAAACTGATTATTGCTTTTGTTTCTTTGCCTCTTTTTGTTTGTGGAACTGTTGTTTCTCAAATGACTTGAAATAGTCCAATGTCAAATGAAAGTAGTTTCTTTGTTGTTGCCGCAACTGCACTAGCTAAGCTTTAGCTTGTTTGCTAACAGCAGGGGGAGATAAAGGACACTTCAACTCAACACTTTGACTCAGAAACATGCAATTTAAGTAGAGAAAGGTCATCATGAGTTCAACTGTGCGATTCCCAAGTCTGTGTCTGTGATCAATGTGAGCTGAACAGCGACGATGAAAACGCACTTGAGCTTCTTATTTACGTGTCAGGTACAAACTCAGTGTTTATTTCATTAGCCACCACTGACTCTTACTGCTAAAATGATCCTGTATTCTCTCACAATCAAAGAGCCCAGAAACATGAGGAGAGACAGAGAGAGAATGAGAGAACGGACTAAGGAAAAAGGGAGCAAGAGAAAGAAAGGGAACAAAAAAGAACAAGAGAGAGAATTAAAGAAAGAAAAGAAGAAAGGAAGTCCAGATCTCTGTCCATCAGGCTGTTTCTGCTGTTGTTGTTGTTGTTGTTTACTTTTAATGGCTTTTAAATGCTTTAATGTGCATCAAAGAAAAGGAGAGAGAAAGAGAGAGAGCATCAGGCTATTTCATTTGATAATAATAATATATATATAGTTGATATTTACGATTATACATTTTGATGAATTTGGATGAATCTATAGCACCGAGTCCAGCTTTTGAGAAGGTCACATGGTTCAGTGTGTTTGACGATCCCTCCGAACCCTCTGCGGGGATGAAACAAAGACCCGGGGTTTGCAGACGAGTTCAGAGACGTTTCTGACGTGTGGAGACACTGACCCTGCAGCTTCTTGAGCACGGCCACCTCCATCTTCAGCACCTGCTTGGGCTGCTGCGCCGACTCCACCTTCAGAGCCACGTTCTCTCGGGTCAGGAGGTCCAGCGCCTCGTAGATCTCCCCGAACCCCCCGCCGCCGATCTTCTTCAGCTGCGGACGACACGACACGGGGTCAGGGCCGGGGTCAGGCTCAGGGCTCTAGACGGGGGCCGGGGCTGGGAAGGGCACCTGGACTAGGCTGACACTCCCTGGTTAAATTGACCACCTCTGGTCATCAGTTAAGCCTCGCACAAAGGAAGAGAACTGGTTGAGTTTCTTCAGCTGAGGGTAAACGCACTAGAAGAGACGTTTGTCCACAAAGCACCGAATATAAACAGACATACAGCAATTATGAGCCGCGATCGTGTCCGACAGAAAGATGTTTAAACGTTGTGAGATTGGGTTTAGCCGAGGCCTTGTTTAACTAGGACCATTTTTAATATTTAAGATTAATGTAAAGATTGATAAACATTTAATATCCATAAGATGCATGGCTCACAATACGATAATATCACACTTTTCTAATACAAGTGATAAAGGATGAAGTTCTGAGATATTTAACAGGATTTCTTGGTCTTGCTCAAACCTAATATGAAATACACAACTTTTAATCATGACAGCAGTAAATATGTCAACTTTACTTACTTACTTTACTTTAACAACTTTAACAATAAATTAAAGTTGTATAGTATAATGTATATATTTAAAAATATATTTATTAGTAGTAGTAGTAGGAGTAGGAGTAGGAGTAGGAGTAGGAGTAGGAGTAGGAGTAGGAGTAGGAGTAGAAGTAGAAGTAGAAGTAGAAGTAGAAGTAGTAGTAGTAGTAGTAGTAGTAGTAGTAGTAGTAGTAGTAGTAGTAGTAGTAGTAGTAGTAGTAGTAGTAGCAGTAGCAGTAGTAGCAGTAGCAGTAGTAGTAGTAGTATTTTCATTATGATTAGAAGTATTATTTTATATATTATGTTAATAAATATACTTTTATCAATATATTGATACAGCAGCCCACAATATTCAAACAGTATCACCAAATTTAGTATCTTGATATTTTAGCACGCCCCTAAAATGCATTGAAAAACATCCTTAGAATATATATTATTTATAAAAGGAAGTGAGGTTAAGCGAAGGAAAAGAACAAAGGTCCAACTACTGAGCCTTGAGGGAGTCCAGAGACCGACACAGATATCACACCTTTTCTGCCTCTGAAAAGCTCCACAGGTGAAAACATGACATTTCAGTATTGAGTATGCGACTGGACTCACCACTTTCCATCGGTCCTTGACCATGCAGTTGGGGGGCAGGATGTCGACCTGCTCGGAGCCGCTGCCGTTCATGTTGTTGTTGTCCTGGAGCCCGGGCACTAGGCACTGCATCTGCCACCCGGACAGCACACGAGCAGCTCCCAGCTTAAACGAGCCATTTATCTGCCCCGCGACACGCACAGACACACACACAAGTGACAACACAAACACAGGAAAGGCAAGTTAGAGTCACGGCGAGGAAACATGGAGCGCTGTCCCTGCCTGATCTGCGTCACGTGTTGGTCCGCCATCTTGGACTGCACAGTACGACAACAACACATGGACAAACTTTCATAAGAACTTGAACAAATGCACCAGTTTCAACACAATTAATTCCACTGACAATTTAAGAAAAAATAAATGTTAGAAAATACAAGTTAATTCCTACATTTCCACATACTGCCAGGTACACATCAAATATTCACACAGAAAAAGAAAAATACTACAGAATAAATTTGTTTAACCATTTTTCTACTGGCCAGTTTCCCAAACTTCAACATTTATACATCCACAAACTTAAGTCCTTTTAAAAAAAACATTAACATGTTCTTGTTGACATGTTTTGGCTGTTAGCTGCAAGCGAATTTCAGAATGATCCGCCCTAATCCTCTTTTAAGACTCAACTTGTCTTCTTTTATACGACCACAAACTCGCTCACAGCCAGCAGCCGAAACATCGAGGAGGTAAATACCTTTTCTAACTTATTGTCTTTAAAAATAACTAAAGTTTGTGCATTTTTGCTATACTCTGAAGGAGTTGTACACTTAGGCGTGTAAATGTCTATGAGAATCTAAAACATCCTGAGCAAAACCTCTGAACATAAAATGCCAGTCACGATTGTGATTTGAGTGGCATTTGTCATTTTGTCCATGTGGTGTTTCCGTACGCGGCTGTTCACGATGGCGGACGAAAGACAAACGCAAATCCAGTAGAGACACTTACGTTGGTGCAGCAGTGTTTTCGTTATTTTTTTTTTATATATTTTTTTCAGGCATTACAAACGGCCGGAGCCAAAAAAGAAGCCATTCAATTGAGCTGATCAGGCTACAGGCCAGAGGGGGGCGGGGCCATGGTAGAGGGCGGGACTGGGTGAGGTTGAGGTGGGGCGGGAAAAAACTAGATTTTGTAGAAAAGTATATGTTGTAAAATGTTCCCAATAAGCGTAAAATTGACAACAAAAGGATAAAGTAAAGCGGTTAGCTTAAAGAAATTAAAAAGCATTTGTCTTTTACACATTAAACAATAAACAATAAACAATAAGGGATAAATGATGTATGAGTTGGGCAGCGATAGATTTGAAATTCTGAAGGAAAATTGGTGAAGAAGAAGTTGGGGGAGGAGCTTGTGAGAACAGGGGTGGGGTAAGTGGGTTTGGGGGGTGTGGTTATTTGGTTCAGGGGCGGGGTTATTGGGTTTTGGGGGCGGGGTTCAGTGCATGGCGTGTGATGGTATTTGCAGAAAACGGGAGCAAATATCATGTCTGAAACCAAAAAAAGCAGAAGAAACCGGGAACCGTCGATTCCGGGAACCGAACCGAGATTCGATGAGGACTAAACCGAGACCGGCCCCCAAAACAAACGGCCTGCGCACGCCGCGGGCCTGACCCGGGTGGCGTTCGAACACATGCCCTGCCTCTGTCGCCTCCTGCTGGACAGACGAGAGCTGGACATGCGGCGGCGCTTCCGTCTCTCGTCTTTCGGCAGGCGGTGTTGTGCTTTCGATCGTTTTTTACGTGTGTCGTCTGTCTCTGATTGGCACGTCCGTCATCAACCAACAGTGCACAACAGTCTCCTGAAACAGAAAGCTTAAGAGCTGCTCCTGGGACGGGTGGGCCGATGAAAGAGTCGCCGGTGTCAAGTTTCTGGCTTCTTTATCTTCAGTCATTGCGTTTTCTGTGACATGCCCCAAAGTTTTTGACTGGCACCACACGGCTACTTTTAGAACTGCCGTAATGTGCCGTTTTAAATCCTCAAATAGAACACGACGATTAATGTTCGTGTGGTTTTACAGTGGGACATTTCACAGAAAGAAAGAAAATCATCTTGTTGAGAGAAACGGAGTCTAACAAACCTCAGTCTAAAGAAGCTTTGTTTGCTTCAGTTTGTCTTATGCTGTTTTGGTTGTGGATAAAAACACATTTTAAACAGCGCAAACTTGTTTCTGTCAATTCTACCTTTTCTTGTCAATATAATGTGTCGCTTGTTTAAATCGTAGGCCTACATTGCCTATATAAGTCCTCGATGCATTTACCTTTCCCAGGTCGCTCTTGTAAAAGAGGTTTCGGTCTCATTTGTTTTCTTTTACCTGGTTAAATCAAGGTTAATAAATAAATAAATGAATAACTAGTGCTCTTTAAGCGTTTAAGCCAGAGCCGAGTCACTTCTGGGACCTTTTTCTCCCTCTGCATCAATAAGAAATGTGCCTATCCTTCCGATTGAGCTTCTGTCTGCGCTGATGTATGCTAAAGGGATGTGGGCGGAGCCTGTGTGAACGCACTGGAGGGCGTGGCATTAGGGCGGAAAGGCTGAGTCGAAATCACAATTGGAATGACCACGTTTGGCAAAGCTGAATGAGCCAAACGAGGTCTTATTCAGTGCAAACGCCGCTGACGTCGTCGTTTAGACCTTTTCAAACTGAAGCTGCTTTTATCGTTTGTGATTGGTTTGGTTTAAGTTCGTCTCATTCTCTGAACAGCGCTCAGGCGTCCCACACTGACACGTTTCAATAATCAAACCCTGTTGCATTGACCATAGCAGGCGCTAGCGAGCTAATGGGCTAACAGGCCAATATGCTAACAGGCTAGTTATGCTAACAGGCTAACAGGTTAACCCTCTCCATCCTGAAGCGTGTCAGTCAGCGCCATGCTGTTCCATGCAGGGCCATGTCACGTGTCTTTGGAGCATGCACAGCTCAGGCGCGCTGCGTTTCCAGGGCGACCAGAGGCTCCTCACTCCTCCTGCTGGACGCTCTGGGAATGACAGGCTTGTTCTGCAGATGCAGCCACTTTAAGAACCACGGCCGGGTCTCCACAATCAACACAGTCCAAGTCCGAGTCTGGGACCAAACCAGGACCTGAGGAGCGGCAGCAGGTCACATGATCCTCCAGAAACATGACATGATTTCACTGTGAGAAAGCTGGACCTGTGACCACGCCTCCATCAAACGAGCAAAAGGGGAGGGGCTGTAAAGGTTGTAATGTTCAGACTGAAGGCTCTGGAGGTATGATCTACAAATAAAGTGTGATGTTGATGAAAATCTGAATTTTGACATTTTTATTTAACAATAGCTTTTTGTGTTTTAGAGTCTCTTTAGTCCAGATAATGATTACAATGATCAAAATGTGACTATGATCTTTGATTTATAGTCAACTAGTCACAATTAGTAGATTAATTGTCGTGGTTCTACTAAAATATTTAACCCGACCTGAACCCGACCTAAAATAGGACCTGAACCCGGACCTGAACCCGGACCTGAACCCGACCTAAACTAGGACCTGAACCCGGACCTAAACCCGGACCTGAACCCGACCTGAACCCGACCTAAACCCGACCTAAACTAGGACCTGAACCCGGACCTGAACCCGGACCTGAACCCTGACCTGAACCCAGACCTGAACCTGACCTAAACCCGACCTAAACTCGGACCTAAACCCGGACCTAAACCCGACCTAAACCCGACCTAAACCCAAACCTGAACCCGACCTAAACCCGGACCTGAACCCGACCTAAACTAGGACCTGAACCTGACCTAAACCCGACCTAAACTCTGACCTGAACCCGGACCTGAATCCGGACCTGAACCCGGACCTGAACCCGGACCTGAACCCGGACCTGAACCCAGACCTGAACCCAGACCTGAACCCGACCTAAACCCGACCTAAACTAGGACCTGAACCTGACCTAAACCCGACCTAAACTCGGACCTAAACCCGGACCTGAACCCGACCTAAACCCGACCTAAACCCGGACCTGAACCCGACCTAAACTAGGACCTGAACCTAACCTAAACCCGACCTAAACTCGGACCTGAACCCGACCTAAACCCGACCTAAACTAGGACCTGAACCTGACCTAAACCCGACCTAAACTCGGACCTAAACCCGGACCTGAACCCGACCTAAACCCGACCTAAACCCAGACCTGAACCCGACCTAAACTCGGACCTAAACCCGGACCTGAACCCGACCTAAACCCGACCTAAACCCAGACCTGAACCCGACCTAAACTAGGACCTGAACCTGACCTAAACCCGACCTAAACTCGGACCTGAACCCGGACCTGAACCCGACCTAAACCCGGACCTGAACCTGACCTAAACCTGACCTAAACCCGGACCTGAACTCAGATCTGAACCCGAACCTAAAACCCGAACCTAAAACCCGGAACTAAAACCGGACCTGAATCCGAACCTTTAAACCCGGACCTGAACACTCCCTGCGCTACAACACATGTCCAGCTCTTTCTCCAGATGTGACATCAGTGACCACATAAGACCCTCTGCTGCCCCTCAGTGGCCACACTCGGCCCATCCTGCCTCTGCGACTCCTCTGGACGGCACGAGTGTGTTGATCGTGGACACGGCGGCTGCAGGAGGCGGGGCTCACCATAGTTCTGAGCTCCCGGAAAACCTGACGGCTTACAACAAATCCTGAGCGCGACAAAACCCTTCCTGAGTTACCCTACGGACCAGAGAGACCACAAGAGGGTAGCGGTTATGCGTCATAGGACCACAAGAGGGCAGCGGTTACGCGTCATAGGACCACAAGAGGGCAGCGCATACGCATCATAAGACCACAAGAGGGCAGTGGTTACGCGTCATAGGACCACAAGAGGGCAACGCATACGCATCATAAGACCACAAGAGGGCAGTAGTTAAACGTCAAACACAGAGGCTGACCACAAGAGGGCAGCAGTTACACATCAAACATCCACACGACCACAAGCGGGCAGCAGTTACACATCAAACACTCAGAGGACCACAAGAGGGCAGCAGTTACACGTCAAACACCCACACGACCACAAGAGGGCAGCAGTTACACGTCTAACACCAACACAACCACAAGAGGGCAGCAGTTACACGTCTAACACCAACACAACCACAAGAGGGCAGCAGTTACACGTCAAACACCCACAAGACCACAAGAGGGCAGCAGTTACACGTCAAACACCCTGATGACCACAAGAGGGCAGCAGTTACACATCAAATACCCAGATGACCACAAGAGGGCAGGAGTTACACGTCAAACACCCAAACGACCACAAGATGGCAGCAGTTACGTCAAACACTCACACGACCACAAGAGGGCAGCAGTTACATGTCAAACATCCTGATGACCACAAGAGGGCAGCAGTTACACGTCAAACACACAAACGACCACAAGAGGGCAGCAGTTACACGTCAAACACCCACACGACCACAAGAGGGCAGCAGTTACACGTCAAACACCCACAAGAGGGCAGCGGTTACACGTCAAACACCCACACGACCACAAGAGGGCAGCGGTTACACGTCAAACACCCACACGACCACAAGAGGGCAGCGGTTACACGTCAAACACCCACACGACCACAAGAGGGCAGCAGTTACACGTCAAACACCCACACGACCACAAGAGGGCAGCAGTTACACGTCAAACACCCACATGACCACAAGAGGGCAGCAGTTACACGTCAAACACCCACACGACCACAAGAGGGCAGCAGTTACACGTCAAACACCCACACGACCACAAGAGGGCAGCAGTTACACGTCAAACACCCTGATGACCACAAGAGGGCAGCAGTTACACGTCAAACACCCACACGACCACAAGAGGGCAGCAGTTACACGTCAAACACCCACACGACCACAAGAGGGCAGCAGTTACACGTCAAACACCCTGATGACCACAAGAGGGCAGGAGTTACACGTCAAACACCCACACGACCACAAGAGGGCAGCAGTTACACGTCAAACACCCACACGACCACAAGAGGGCAGCAGTTACACGTCAAACACCCACACGACCACAAGAGGGCAGCAGTTACACGTCAAACACTCACACGACCACAAGAGGGCAGCAGTTACACGTCAAACACCCACACGACCACAAGAGGGCAGCAGTTACACGTCAAACACCCTGATGACCACAAGAGGGCAGCAGTTACACGTCAAACACCCACACGACCACAAGAGGGCAGCAGTTACACGTCAAACACCCACACGACCACAAGAGGGCAGCAGTTACACGTCAAACACTCACACGACCACAAGAGGGCAGCAGTTACACATCAAACACCCTGATGACCACAAGAGGGCAGCAGTTACACGTCAAACACCCACACGACCACAAGAGGGCAGCAGTTACATGTCAAACACCCTGATGACCACAAGAGGGCAGCAGTTACACGTAAAACACCCTGATGACCACAAGAGGGCAGCAGTTACACGTCAAACACCCACACAACCACAAGAGGGCAGCAGTTACACGTCAAACACCCACACGACCACAAGAGGGCAGCAGTTACACGTCAAACACCCTGATGACCACAAGAGGGCAGCAGTTACACGTCAAACACCCTGATGACCACAAGAGGGCAGCAGTTACACGTCAAACACCCACACGACCACAAGAGGGCAGCAGTTACACGTCAAACACCCTGATGACCACAAGAGGGCAGCAGTTACACGTCAAACACCCACACGACCACAAGAGGGCAGCAGTTACACGTCAAACACCCACACGACCACAAGAGGGCAGCAGTTACACGTCAAACACTCACACGACCACAAGAGGGCAGCAGTTACACGTCAAACACCCACACGACCACAAGAGGGCAGCAGTTACACGTCAAACACCCACACGACCACAAGAGGGCAGCAGTTACACGTCAAACACCCACACGACCACAAGAGGGCAGCAGTTACACGTCAAACACCCTGATGACCACAAGAGGGCAGCAGTTACACATTAAACATCCACACGACCACAAGAGGGCAGCAGTTACACGTCAAACACCCTGATGACCACAAGAGGGCAGCAGTTACACGTCAAACACCCACACGACCACAAGAGGGCAGCAGTTACACGTCAAACACCCACACGACCACAAGAGGGCAGCAGTTACACGTCAAACACTCACACGACCACAAGAGGGCAGCAGTTACACGTCAAACACCCTGATGACCACAAGAGGGCAGCAGTTACACGTCAAACACCCTGATGACCACAAGAGGGCAGCGGTTACACGTCAAACACCCTGATGACCACAAGAGGGCAGCGGTTACACGTCAAACACCCACACGACCACAAGAGGGCAGCAGTTACACGTCAAACACCCTGATGACCACAAGAGGGCAGCAGTTACACGTCAAACACCCACACGACCACAAGAGGGCAGCAGTTACACGTCAAACACCCACACGACCACAAGAGGGCAGCAGTTACACGTCAAACACCCACACGACCACAAGAGGGCAGCAGTTACACGTCAAACACCCACACGACCACAAGAGGGCAGCAGTTACACGTCAAACACTCACACGACCACAAGAGGGCAGCAGTTACACGTCAAACACCCACACGACCACAAGAGGGCAGCAGTTACACGTCAAACACCCTGATGACCACAAGAGGGCAGCAGTTACACGTCAAACACCCACACGACCACAAGAGGGCAGCAGTTACACGTCAAACACCCACACGACCACAAGAGGGCAGCAGTTACACGTCAAACACTCACACGACCACAAGAGGGCAGCAGTTACACATCAAACACCCTGATGACCACAAGAGGGCAGCAGTTACACGTCAAACACCCACACGACCACAAGAGGGCAGCAGTTACATGTCAAACACCCTGATGACCACAAGAGGGCAGCAGTTACACGTAAAACACCCTGATGACCACAAGAGGGCAGCAGTTACACGTCAAACACCCACACAACCACAAGAGGGCAGCAGTTACACGTCAAACACCCACACGACCACAAGAGGGCAGCAGTTACACGTCAAACACCCTGATGACCACAAGAGGGCAGCAGTTACACGTCAAACACCCTGATGACCACAAGAGGGCAGCAGTTACACGTCAAACACCCACACGACCACAAGAGGGCAGCAGTTACACGTCAAACACCCTGATGACCACAAGAGGGCAGCAGTTACACGTCAAACACCCACACGACCACAAGAGGGCAGCAGTTACACGTCAAACACCCACACGACCACAAGAGGGCAGCAGTTACACGTCAAACACTCACACGACCACAAGAGGGCAGCAGTTACACGTCAAACACCCACACGACCACAAGAGGGCAGCAGTTACACGTCAAACACCCACACGACCACAAGAGGGCAGCAGTTACACGTCAAACACCCACACGACCACAAGAGGGCAGCAGTTACACGTCAAACACCCACACGACCACAAGAGGGCAGCAGTTACACGTCAAACACCCTGATGACCACAAGAGGGCAGCAGTTACACATTAAACATCCACACGACCACAAGAGGGCAGCAGTTACACGTCAAACACCCTGATGACCACAAGAGGGCAGCAGTTACACGTCAAACACCCACACGACCACAAGAGGGCAGCAGTTACACGTCAAACACCCACACGACCACAAGAGGGCAGCAGTTACACGTCAAACACTCACACGACCACAAGAGGGCAGCAGTTACACGTCAAACACCCACACGACCACAAGAGGGCAGCAGTTACACGTCAAACACCCTGATGACCACAAGAGGGCAGCGGTTACACGTCAAACACCCTGATGACCACAAGAGGGCAGCGGTTACACGTCAAACACCCACACGACCACAAGAGGGCAGCAGTTACACGTCAAACACCCTGATGACCACAAGAGGGCAGCAGTTACACGTCAAACACCCACACGACCACAAGAGGGCAGCAGTTACACGTCAAACACCCACACGACCACAAGAGGGCAGCAGTTACACGTCAAACACCCACACGACCACAAGAGGGCAGCAGTTACACGTCAAACACCCTGATGACCACAAGAGGGCAGCAGTTACACGTCAAACACCCACACGACCACAAGATAAATGTCAGACTGTTTCAATAAAACTAGTTAATTTAAATGACTAAAATATTAATAAAAGAAAAACAAAATTAATAAATCAAAAGCGTTTTATATTTTAGTCAATTAATAAAACGTAAACGTACACAAATGAACAGAGCGAGTAAAGGTGCCGCCCCGTGGTGGAGTGGTTGAGGCGGCAGCACATATGCCACGCTCCATGTGCAGACGTAGAACCAAAAAATCCTTTTAAAATTGAAAATATGTTTTTCTGGATGACTAAAACTATTGTTTAGTCGAACAAATGTAGCATGATCATTTTGTTGACTAAAACAAAGTAAAAAAAACTAGACTAAAAATAAAATGAAATAGAAATGCGTCAGTGGCACAAACAGACTGATGGTTCCACATTCATTCACTATGACATCGCTATTAAAATAATATCTGCAGTTATGAACTGTTCCATGACGTCTAAAAGTACTTTGTGAAACATACAGTGTTATTAAATTTGGTATGAAATTGTATTAACTCCCCTCTAAAAACAAGAGAATTCATACAACAACAACAACAACAAAGATTAAACAATAATAATAATTAAATAATCAGCAGCAGCAGCATTGAGTCGTAAATGTGAATAATCGTAAAGCTTCAACACAAAAGTTCAGTGAAGCATCGGCAGAAAATAGCCAAAATGTTATAGATTTTATCTTTATTAGGGACATAGGTGAGGACATAGGTTCCATAGCTTTTTTGTTTTAATTCTGTAAGTTACAATAGTATTTTCATTTCAAGATATTTTTACCTGTGGCTCCTGATCTGTCCTGAATTGCACAGTTTGAATGTTTTCCTCACAGAGCATCAGCAGAAGTTTGTTTTCTTGTTGTTAGCCCCACATTTGCTCCACATATAGCTCCACATTAGCTCCACATATAGCTCCACGTTAGCTCCACGTTAGCTTCACGTTAGCTTCACGTTAGCTCCACGTTAGCTCCACGTTAGCTTCACGTTAGCTCCACGTTAGCTCCACATTAGCTCCACATATAGCTCCACGTTAGCTCCACGTTAGCTCCACGTTAGCTCCACGTTAGCTCCACATATAGCTCCACGTTAGCTCCACGTTAGCTCAACGTTAGCTCAACGTTAGCATTCCACACACTGAACAAAAAACAGCTTCGTTACACAAAACCTGCTCCAGCGTTTGTCCCACCAGAATCTGCTCAGTTTTCCACACACTGTCCAGGCTCTGTCCATGGTCCTGAACACAACAGGCTTTGTCTAGAATGGCAAAGATTGTCTAAAGTTTTCTACACAATTAATGACTATGTTGCCTCAGTCCAGTCCCAGGTTTAGTCCAGGCTCTAGTCCCTGTTGTAGTTTTGCCTCTGTCTGTGGTCCTGAACCTCTCAGAAGGGCCCGCACCACTACAGCACCAAAAAGAAGTTAATGTACAACCAAAACAGAAATTGTCTTGCTCACTGATACTTATTGGTAAAAACTTAAGCTTTTCCTTTGTTTTGATATTTTAGGCAAAGATTGATAAAGGAATATGTGCCCAAAAATGTATCAACAGAAAAGAAAGGCACATTATCGTGTGCACATTTTGTCTACAATAACAAGACTATTTTTTCTTTATTTTGTGTAATTTAACATTTGAGCTGCAGAATGTTTAATAAGTGACAGTTACGACTGTGTGTTTGATTCTGCTCTTTATTCATTGCAGTTCATGTCATTAAGATACTCTCAATTTTAAAAAAAGGGACTCATGAAATAATCCTTCTTTCGTGTTGTTATGTCAGTGGCATGAATGTGTGACAGGCCTAAAGGTTCACAGACTGAAAATGACCTCTGTAAAGTTCAGTGCAATCAAACCACTTCTAACTTAAAGCTCTGTCCGTGGTCCTGATCCTGTAGCGGTCTCATCTAAAATAATCCGGATCCAAAACGAGGTCTGTAAACTTGAGCTGTTCCTGCGTCTGAGTTTTGTCCGTCACATTCAGCCAAGTTCATGAGGTTCACAGTCCACGGTTTGGGTCCGTTACTCGTGTCTGCGCTGTCCGCGGTCCTGATCACTCCGTGTCTAAGACTTGTCATTCGCTTTTAGTTTTTATGTCAGGTCTGACTAGATTTAACGATCCAAAGTGAGTCAAAATCACAAACAAACCAGGACTAAACCAGGTCTAAAATAGGACTTAAGTGGGACTGAACTAGATCTAAACCAGGATCTCCAAATCTCTAAACCAGGACTGCTAAATCAGGACTAAACTGAGCCTATATTAGGTCTACCCTAGATCTATGCAAGGACTAAACCTGAACTAAACCACGACTAAACCAGGTCTGAACCAGGACTAAACCAGCACTAAACCAGGACTAAACCAGGACTGAACTAGGACTGAACCAGGGCTAAACCAGGTCTAAACCAAGTCTAAACCAAGTCTAAACCAGGATTAAACCAGGTCCAAACCAGGACTTAACCAGGACTTAACCAGGACTAAACCAGGACTGAACAAGGTCAAAACCAGGGCTAAACCTAACTAGGACTAAACCAGGACTAAACCAGGACTAAACCAGGGCTAAACCAGGTCTAAACCAGGACTAAACCAGGACTAAACCAGGACTAAACCGAGAGTACACATCAGAACTTCTCTCAAACCTGATTTGTCTCTGCTTCAGTTTAAGTCCACACAGGTCTTCATCTGTGTCTCTGTCCGTGGTCCTGAACTTGATTCATTACTAATTTAATGTTCTCATTTGCTCTTCAAACTGTATTCTGCCCGATCATCTTTTTCTTTTTTAAACATCTGGCTTCAAGTTGAAATAAACTAAACCCGGACTAAACCTGGACTAAACTCAGACTTGAACAGATCCCATTTGTCTCTCAGACTTGACTCAAAATTCCGCTCAGAGACAATATTTACAGCTCATTCAAACGCGTTAAAGTAAAAGTCCAAGTCCATAAAAGTCCAAGGTCTGGTCCCGGTCTAGTCCCGGTCTGGTCCCGGTCTGGTCCCGGTCTAGTCCCGGTCTGGTCCCGGTCTGGTCCCGGTCTGGGCCTTTTAGACTCGTTCTAATCTTATATAAGTCCTGGCTGAGTCTCGTCCGCTGCGGGCCTCCTCTGCAGTGCACAGTCATGGGCCGCCATTGCGCATGCGCGGCGCCACATCCTGTTCATCAATAAATAAGTAAATGACCGAGGAGCGTCCCGAGGCAACGGGCGCAAAACGGCTCCGCGCGGCCGGTAAAGGCACCACATTTACACTGGCGTGAGCAGATCTGAGTCAGAACTGAACCAGGGACGGACCCGAGGCCGGGCCAGGTCTAAAACAGGACTAAACCAGGACTAAACCAGGACTAAACCAGGTCTAGAGCCGCGGCAGAACAAAAACGAGCCGTTCTTTTCGAGCGTTCACGCCGTTTTGTGTCGCTGCTGGGATCATTCTGGACCCAAGTCCAGGGTCTGAACCAGGACCGGGTCTGGACTGGGTCTGGACTGGGTCTGGAATGGGTCTGGACCAGGTCTGGGCCGGGTCTGGAGGTTGAATGGAGGAGGCGTAAACTGAGCGCTCCCCAGTGAACGCACAAGCTTTGGTCAGCAAATTACACACGAGCTACACCGTGCGAACACAACACGGTCTAAACCAGGTCTAAACCAGGTCTAAACCAGGTCTAAACCCGGTCTAAGCCAGGACCAATGGAGAAGCTTAAATAAGACCAAAACACAGTGATTACATGAGACCAAACCACGCGTAAAACCGGAAAGGAGGAGCCATTCTATGACAGAAAGAACGATCGATACAACGGACGAAAGCGAGAACTAAACCAGGACTTGAACATGATCTGAGCAGCTCTGAGGCAAGATCTGAACCAGGACTAAACCAGGACTAAACCAGGACTAAACCAGGACTAAACCAGGACTAAACCAGGATTAAACCAGGACTAAACCAGGACTTAGGCGTGTTCATGTTTGCACAAAAAACACATCCAAATTGGAATTAAAACCTTGACTACACCAGGACAAAACCTGGCTCAGACCAAGTGTCTAAATGACGGGGCTGAGGTGAGGTCTAAACCAGGACTGAATGAGCAATAAACCAGGACTAAACCAGGACAAAACCAGGACTAAACCGTGATTAACAAAAGGACACAACAGTGAGAATTCAAGACTAAACAAAGACTGTAACAGGGCTGGTTAAAAGACAAACTCCAGCTTCAAACCTGGTCTAAACCAGGTCTAAACCAGGACTAAACCTGGTCTAAACCAGGTCTAAACCAGGACTAAACCTGGTCTAAACCAGGTCTAAACCAGGACTAAACCTGGTCTAAACCTGGTCTAAACCAGGACTAAACCAGGTCTAAACCAGGTCTAAACCAGGACTAAACCTGGTTTAAACCAGGACTAAACCAGGACTAAACCTGGTCTAAACCAGGTCTAAACCAGGACTAAAGCAGGTCTAAGCATGACAGGTGCGGGGCCTAAACTGGACCTAAACCAGGAGAAACAGAGACGAATAAACGACCAAACGCGGGTAAAAACCACACCAAGGACCAACCGGATCCGAACCAGGTCCAAACCGGGTCCAAACCGGGTCTAAACCGGGACTCTCTGACGGCGCAGTCCCGCAGCACGCGCGCGCACGCACGCACACACGCACACGCGGAGGAGAGGCCTGTGCCGCGAGTACCTGGCGCACCGTCCGCTCCCTTTCCGCCTTTTGGTGATCCTCATCTGGCGCGCGGCTCCGGCACACGGCAGCGCTGCTCTGCTCCAAAAACCCCACTGTTCCTGCGCGCGTGCGGGGGCCTCGCGCGGGGGCCCGGATCACCGCCCGGTCCGGAGAGTCAAGGCGCACGGTTCAGATCCCGCCCCGTGCGTCCCGCAGCAGCAGCGGCAGCGGCAGCAGCGGCGCCGTGTCCCGGGAGGAGAAGAATGAAAGCGCGCTCCCGTCGCTCCCGTGGCTCCGGTGGCTCCCGTGGCTCCCGTGGCTCCCGTGGATGATGATGCTGGGTCGGTCCGGGCTCCGCGGTGCAGGTGAAACGGGGCTGAGCGGAGCCGCTGTTTGTCCGCACTGCAGCCCCGCGAGCGCTGCGTCACGGTTACGGCACAGACGCGCGCCGGTTCCGCTCTGGCGCTTCACAATAAAAGCCGCGACGACAGACGGACCTGGAAGTGTCAAACTGTGGCTGACCAGAGCCGTGGACCGCGGCCAACCGACTCACGCGGCGGTCAAATCGACTCTGTAAATGTGTTTTTAACCAAATAAAGGTGTAAACGTGAGACTGAAGCTTCACGACGGAGAAATGTGGAGGAAAATCTGAAATAGTTCATACATTTTTGACATTTTGGTTTAAAAATGCCGCTGTCTTTGTTATAAAAGGTCATTTCATGTGTTTTAGATTCTGTTTAATCCAGACAAACGACACAAATAGGATTTATTTTCAGCTTCCTCTTCCTTTATGGGCCACATTGCAGTGGGATTCTGTGTTTGTTTCTTTGTTTCTTTTGTCTGTGTTTGGCCCAAAGTTATGCTTTGCTCACAATGTTCCACATTATGGCATTTCTCATCCAGCCATCACGTTATAGACCCTCAGTTCACGTTATAGACCCTCAGTTCTCGTTATGAACCCTCAGTTCCCGTTATGAACCCTCAGTTCACGTTATAGACCCTCAGTTCACGTTATAGACTCTCAGTTCACGTTATGGACCCTCAGTTCCCGTTATGAACCCTCAGTTCCCGTTATGAACCCTCAGTTCACGTTATAGACCCTCAGTTCACGTTATAGACCCTCAGTTCACGTTATAGACCCTCAGTTCACGTTATAGACCTTCAGTTCACGTTATAGACCCTCAGTTCACGTTATAGACCTTCAGTTCACGTTATAGACCCTCAGTTCACGTTATAGACCTTCAGTTCACGTTATAGACTCTCAGTTCACGTTATAGACCTTCAGTTCACGTTATAGAGTCTCAGTTCACGTTATAGACCCTCAGTTCACGTTATAGACCCTCAGTTCACGTTATAGAGTCTCAGTTCACGTTATAGACCCTCAGATCACGTTATAGAGCCTCAGATCACGTTATAGAGCCTCAGTTCACGTTATAGACTCTCAGTTCACGTTATAGACTCTCAGTTCCCGTTATGAACCCTCAGTTCACGTTATAGACCTTCAGTTCACGTTATAGAGTCTCAGTTCACGTTATAGACCTTCAGTTCACGTTATAGACCTTCAGTTCACGTTATAGACCTTCAGTTCACGTTATAGAGTCTCAGTTCACGTTATAGACCTTCAGTTCACGTTATAGAGCCTCAGTTCACGTTATAGACCCTCAGTTCACGTTATAGACCTTCAGTTCACGTTATAGAGTCTCAGTTCACGTTATAGACCTTCAGTTCACGTTATAAACTCTCAGTTCACGTTATAGACCTTCAGTTCACGTTATAGAGCCTCAGTTCACGTTATAGACCCTCAGTTCACGTTATAGACCTTCAGTTCACGTTATAGAGTCTCAGTTCACGTTATAGACCCTCAGTTCACGTTATAGAGCCTCAGTTCACGTTATAGACCTTAAGTTCACGTTATAGACCCTCAGTTCACGTTATAGACCCTCAGTTCACGTTATAGACCTTCAGTTCACGTTATAGACTCTCAGTTCACGTTATGAACCCTCAGTTCCCGTTATGAACCCTCAGTTCACGTTATAGACCCTCAGTTCACGTTATAGACCCTCAGTTCACGTTATAGACCCTCAGTTCACGTTATAGACCCTCAGTTCTCATTATAGACCCTCAGTTCATGTTATAGACCCTCAGTTCTCATTATAGACCCTCAGTTCACGTTATAGACCTTCAGTTCACGTTATAGACCCTCAGTTCACGTTATAGACCCTGAGTTCACGTTATAGACCCTCAGTTCTCGTTATAGACCCTCAGTTCACGTTATAGACCCTCAGTTCACGTTATAGACCCTCAGTTCACGTTATAGACCTTCAGTTCACGTTATAGACTCTCAGTTCACGTTATGGACCCTCAGTTCACGTTATGAACCCTCAGTTCCCGTTATGAACCCTCAGTTCACGTTATAGACCCTCAGTTCAAGTTATAGACCCTCAGTTCACGTTATAAACCCTCAGTTCACGTTATAGACCCTCAGTTCTCATTATAGACCCTCAGTTCACGTTATAGACCCTCAGTTCACGTTATAGACCCTCAGTTCACGTTATAGACTCTCAGTTCACGTTATAGACCCTCAGTTCACGTTATAGACCCTCAGTTCACGTTATAGAGTCTCAGTTCACGTTATAGACCTTCAGTTCACGTTATAGACTCTCAGTTCACGTTATAGACCTTCAGTTCACGTTATAGACTCTCAGTTCACGTTATAGACCCTCAGTTCACATTATAGACCCTCAGTTCACGTTATAGAGTCTCAGTTCACGTTATAGACCCTCAGTTCACGTTATAGACCCTCAGTTCACGTTATAGACCCTCAGTTCACTTTATAGACCCTCAGTTCACGTTATAGAGTCTCAGTTCACGTTATAGACCTTCAGTTCACGTTATAGACCCTCAGTTCACGTTATAGACCCTCAGTTCACGTTATAGACCCTCAGTTCTCATTATAGACCCTCAGTTCACGTTATAGACCTTCAGTTCACGTTATAGACTCTCAGTTCACGTTATAGACCCTCAGTTCACGTTATAGACCTAGAGTTCACGTTATAGACTCTCAGTTCACGTTATGGACCCTCAGTTCACGTTATGAACCCTCAGTTCCCGTTATGAACCCTCAGTTCATGTTACAGACCCTCAGTTCACGTTATAGACCCTCAGTTCACGTTATAGACCCTCAGTTCACGTTATAGACCCTGAGTTCACGTTATAGACCCTCAGTTCACGTTATAGACTCTCAGTTCACGTTATAGACCCTCAGTTCACGTTATAGACCCTCAGTTCACGTTATAGAGTCTCAGTTCACGTTATAGACCTTCAGTTCACGTTATAGACTCTCAGTTCACGTTATAGACCCTCGGTTCACGTTATAGACTCTCAGTTCACGTTTTAGACTCTCAGTTCACGTTATAGACTCTCAGTTCACGTTATAGACCCTCAGTTCACATTATAGACCCTCAGTTCACGTTATAGAGTCTCAGTTCACGTTATAGACCCTCAGTTCACGTTATAGACCCTCAGTTCACGTTATAGACCCTCAGTTCACGTTATAGAGTCTCAGTTCACGTTATAGACCTTCAGTTCACGTTATAGACCCTCAGTTCACGTTATAGACCCTCAGTTCTCATTATAGACCCTCAGTTCACGTTATAGACCTTCAGTTCACGTTATAGACCCTCAGTTCACGTTAAGGACCCTCAGTTCTCATATAGACCCTCAGTTCACGTTATAGACCCTCAGTTCACGTTATAGACTCTCAGTTCACGTTATAGACCCTCAGTTCACGTTATAGACCCTCAGTTCACGTTATAGACCTTCAGTTCACGTTATAAACTCTCAGTTCACGTTATAGACCTTCAGTTCACGTTATAGACCCTCAGTTCACGTTATAGACCCTCAGTTCACGTTATAGACCTTCAGTTCACGTTATAGACTCTCAGTTCACGTTATAGACTCTCAGTTCACGTTATAGACCCTCAGTTCACGTTATAGAGCCTCAGTTCACGTTATAGACTCTCAGTTCACGTTATAGACTCTCAGTTCACGTTATAGAGTCTCAGTTCACGTTATAGACCCTCAGTTCACGTTATAGAGTCTCAGTTCACGTTATAGACCTTCAGTTCACGTTATAGACCTTCAGTTCACGTTATAGAGTCTCAGTTCACGTTATAGACCCTCAGTTCACGTTATAGACCCTCAGTTCACGTTATAGACCTTCAGTTCACGTTATAGACCTTCAGTTCACGTAATAGAGTCTCAGTTCACGTTATAGACCTTCACTTCACGTTATAGAGCCTCAGTTCACGTTATAGACCCTCAGTTCACGTTATAGACGTTCAGTTCACGTTATAGAGTCTCAGTTCACGTTATAGACCTTCAGTTCACGTTATAAACTCTAAGTTCACGTTATAGACCCTCAGTTCACGTTATAGAGCCTCAGTTCACGTTATAGACCTTCAGTTCACGTTATAGACCCTCAGTTCACGTTATGAACCCTCAGTTCACGTTATAGACCCTCAGTTCACGTTATAGACTCTCAGTTCACGTTATGGACCCTCAGTTCCCGTTATGAACCCTCAGTTCCCGTTATGAACCCTCAGTTCACGTTATAGACCTTCAGTTCACGTTATAGACCCTCAGTTCACGTTATAGACCTTCAGTTCACGTTATAGACCCTCAGTTCACGTTATAGACCTTCAGTTCACGTTATAGACTCTCAGTTCACGTTATAGACCTTCAGTTCACGTTATAGAGTCTCAGTTCACGTTATAGACCCTCAGTTCACGTTATAGACCCTCAGTTCACGTTATAGAGTCTCAGTTCACGTTATAGACCTTCAGTTCACGTTATAGACCCTCAGTTCACGTTATAGACCTTCAGTTCACGTTATAGACTCTCAGTTCACGTTATAGACCTTCAGTTCACTTTATAGAGTCTCAGTTCACGTTATAGACCCTCAGTTCACGTTATAGACCCTCAGTTCACATTATAGACCCTCAGTTCACGTTATAGAGTCTCAGTTCACGTTATAGACCCTCAGTTCACGTTATAGACCCTCAGTTCACGTTATAGACCCTCAGTTCACTTTATAGACCCTCAGTTCACGTTATAGAGTCTCAGTTCACGTTATAGACCTTCAGTTCACGTTATAGACCCTCAGTTCACGTTATAGACCCTCAGTTCACGTTATAGACCCTCAGTTCTCATTATAGACCCTCAGTTCACGTTATAGACCTTCAGTTCACGTTATAGACTCTCAGTTCACGTTATAGACCCTCAGTTCACGTTATAGACCTAGAGTTCACGTTATAGACTCTCAGTTCACGTTATGGACCCTCAGTTCACGTTATGAACCCTCAGTTCCCGTTATGAACCCTCAGTTCATGTTATAGACCCTCAGTTCACGTTATAGACCCTCAGTTCACGTTATAGACCCTCAGTTCACGTTATAGACCCTGAGTTCACGTTATAGACCCTCAGTTCACGTTATAGACTCTCAGTTCACGTTATAGACCCTCAGTTCACGTTATAGACCCTCAGTTCACGTTATAGAGTCTCAGTTCACGTTATAGACCCTCGGTTCACGTTATAGACTCTCAGTTCACGTTTTAGACTCTCAGTTCACGTTATAGACTCTCAGTTCACGTTATAGACCCTCAGTTCACATTATAGACCCTCAGTTCACGTTATAGAGTCTCAGTTCACGTTATAGACCCTCAGTTCACGTTATAGACCCTCAGTTCACGTTATAGACCCTCAGTTCACGTTATAGAGTCTCAGTTCACGTTATAGACCTTCAGTTCACGTTATAGACCCTCAGTTCACGTTATAGACCCTCAGTTCTCTTTATAGACCCTCAGTTCACGTTATAGACCTTCAGTTCACGTTATAGACCCTCAGTTCACGTTAAGGACCCTCAGTTCTCATATAGACCCTCAGTTCACGTTATATACCCTCAGTTCACGTTATAGACCCTCAGTTCACGTTATAGACCCTCAGTTCACGTTATAGACCTTCAGTTCACGTTATAAACTCTCAGTTCACGTTATAGACCTTCAGTTCACGTTATAGACCCTCAGTTCACGTTATAGACCCTCAGTTCACGTTATAGACCTTCAGTTCACGTTATAGACTCTCAGTTCACGTTATAGACTCTCAGTTCACGTTATAGACCCTCAGTTCACGTTATAGAGCCTCAGTTCACGTTATAGACTCTCAGTTCACGTTATAGACTCTCAGTTCACGTTATAGAGTCTCAGTTCACGTTATAGACCCTCAGTTCACGTTATAGAGTCTCAGTTCACGTTATAGACCTTCAGTTCACGTTATAGACCTTCAGTTCACGTTATAGAGTCTCAGTTCACGTTATAGACCCTCAGTTCACGTTATAGACCCTCAGTTCACGTTATAGACCTTCAGTTCAAGTTATAGACCTTCAGTTCACGTAATAGAGTCTCAGTTCACGTTATAGACCTTCACTTCACGTTATAGAGCCTCAGTTCACGTTATAGACCCTCAGTTCACGTTATAGACGTTCAGTTCACGTTATAGAGTCTCAGTTCACGTTATAGACCTTCAGTTCACGTTATAAACTCTAAGTTCACGTTATAGACCCTCAGTTCACGTTATAGAGCCTCAGTTCACGTTATAGACCTTCAGTTCACGTTATAGACCCTCAGTTCACGTTATGAACCCTCAGTTCACGTTATAGACCCTCAGTTCACGTTATAGACTCTCAGTTCACGTTATGGACCCTCAGTTCCCGTTATGAACCCTCAGTTCCCGTTATGAACCCTCAGTTCACGTTATAGACCCTCAGTTCACGTTATAGACCCTCAGTTCTCATTATAGACCCTCAGTTCACATTATAGACCTTCAGTTCACGTTATAGACTCTCCGTTCACGTTATAGACCCTCAGTTCACGTTATAGACCTTCAGTTCACGTTATAGACTCTCAGTTCACGTTATGGACCCTCAGTTCACGTTATGAACCCTCAGTTCCCGTTATGAACCCTCAGTTCACGTTATAGACCCTCAGTTCACGTTATAGACCCTCAGTTCACGTTATAAACCCTCAGTTCACGTTATAGACCCTCAGTTCTCATTATAGACCCTCAGTTCACGTTATAGACCCTCAGTTCACGTTATAGACCCTCAGTTCACGTTATAGACTCTCAGTTCACGTTATAGACCCTCAGTTCACGTTATAGACCCTCAGTTCACGTTATAGAGTCTCAGTTCACGTTATAGACCCTCAGTTCACGTTATAGACCCTCAGTTCACGTTATAGAGTCTCAGTTCACGTTATAGACCTTCAGTTCACGTTATAGACCCTCAGTTCACGTTATAGACCCTCAGTTCACGTTATAGACCCTCAGTTCTCATTATAGACCCTCAGTTCACGTCATAGACCTTCAGTTCACGTTATAGACCCTCAGTTCACGTTAAGGACCCTCAGTTCACGTTATAGACCCTCAGTTCACGTTATAGACCCTCAGTTCACGTTATAGACCTTCAGTTCACGTTATAGACTCTCAGTTCACGTTATGGACCCTCAGTTCCCGTTATGAACCCTCAGTTCACGTTATAGACCCTCAGTTCACGTTATAGACCCTCAGTTCACGTTATAGACTCTCAGTTCACGTTATAGACCCTCAGTTCACGTTATAGACCCTCAGTTCACGTTACAGACCTTCAGTTCACGTTACAGACCCTCAGTTCACGTTATAGACCCTCAGTTCACGTTATAGACCCTAAGTTCACGTTATAGACCTTCAGTTCACGTTATAGACTCTCAGTTCACGTTATAGACCCTCAGTTCACGTTATAGACTCTCAGTTCACGTTATAGACCCTCAGTTCACGTTATAGAGCCTCAGTTCACGTTATAGACGCTAAGTTCACGTTATAGAGCCTCAGTTCACGTTATAGAGCCTCAGTTCACGTTATAGACCCTCAGTTCACGTTATAGACCCTCAGTTCACGTTATAGAGTCTCAGTTCACGTTATAGACCTTCAGTTCACGTTATAAACTCTCAGTTCACGTTATAGACTCTCAGTTCACGTTATGAACCCTCAGTTCCCGTTATGAACCCTCAGTTCACGTTATAGACCCTCAGTTCACGTTATAGACCTTCAGTTCACGTTATAGCCTCTCAGTTCACGTTATAGACCCTCAGTTCACGTTATAGACCTTCAGTTCACGTTATAGACTCTCACTTCACGTTATAGACTCTCAGTTCACGTTATAGACCCTCAGTTCACGTTATAGACCCTCAGTTCACGTTATAGACGCTAAGTTCACGTTATAGAGCCTCAGTTCACGTTATGAACCCTCAGTTCACGTTATAGACCTTCAGTTCACGTTATAGCCTCTCAGTTCACGTTATAGACCCTCAGTTCACGTTATAGACCTTCAGTTCACGTTATAGACTCTCACTTCACGTTATAGACTCTCAGTTCACGTTATAGACCCTCAGTTCACGTTATAGAGCCTCAGTTCACGTTATAGACGCTAAGTTCACGTTATAGAGCCTCAGTTCACGTTATAGAGTCTCAGTTCACGTTATAGACCCTCAGTTCACGTTATAGACCCTCAGTTCACGTTATAGACCTTCAGTTCACGTTATAGACCCTCAGTTCACGTTATAGACCTTCAGTTCACGTTATAGACTCTCAGTTCACGTTATGAACCCTCAGTTCCCGTTATGAACCCTCAGTTCACGTTATAGACCCTCAGTTCACGTTATAGACCTTCAGTTCACGTTATAGACTCTCAGTTCACGTTATGAACCCTCAGTTCCCGTTATGAACCCTCAGTTCACGTTATAGACCCTCAGTTCACGTTATAGACCCTCAGTTCACGTTATAGACCTTCAGTTCACGTTATAGACTCTCAGTTCACGTTATGGACCCTCAGTTCCCGTTATGAACCCTCAGTTCACGTTATAGACCCTCAGTTCACGTTATAGACCCTCAGTTCACGTTATAGACTCTCAGTTCACGTTATAGACCCTCAGTTCACGTTATAGACCCTCAGTTCACGTTACAGACCTTCAGTTCACGTTACAGACCCTCAGTTCACGTTATAGACCCTCAGTTCACGTTATAGACCCTCAGTTCACGTTATAGACCTTCAGTTCACGTTATAGACTCTCAGTTCACGTTATAGACCCTCAGTTCACGTTATAGACTCTCAGTTCACGTTATAGACCCTCAGTTCACGTTATAGAGCCTCAGTTCACGTTATAGACGCTAAGTTCACGTTATAGAGCCTCAGTTCACGTTATAGAGCCTCAGTTCACGTTATAGACCCTCAGTTCACGTTATAGACCCTCAGTTCACGTTATAGAGTCTCAGTTCACGTTATAGACCTTCAGTTCACGTTATAAACTCTCAGTTCACGTTATAGACTCTCAGTTCACGTTATGAACCCTCAGTTCCCGTTATGAACCCTCAGTTCACGTTATAGACCCTCAGTTCACGTTATAGACCTTCAGTTCACGTTATAGCCTCTCAGTTCACGTTATAGACCCTCAGTTCACGTTATAGACCTTCAGTTCACGTTATAGACTCTCACTTCACGTTATAGACTCTCAGTTCACGTTATAGACCCTCAGTTCACGTTATAGAGCCTCAGTTCACGTTATAGACGCTAAGTTCACGTTATAGAGCCTCAGTTCACGTTATGAACCCTCAGTTCACGTTATAGACCCTCAGTTCACGTTATAGACCTTCAGTTCACGTTATAGCCTCTCAGTTCACGTTATAGACCCTCAGTTCACGTTATAGACCTTCAGTTCACGTTATAGACTCTCACTTCACGTTATAGACTCTCAGTTCACGTTATAGACCCTCAGTTCACGTTATAGAGACTCAGTTCACGTTATAGACGCTAAGTTCACGTTATAGAGCCTCAGTTCACGTTATAGAGTCACAGTTCACGTTATAGACCCTCAGTTCACGTTATAGACCCTCAGTTCACGTTATAGACCTTCAGTTCACGTTATAGACCCTCAGTTCACGTTATAGACCTTCAGTTCACGTTATAGACTCTCAGTTCACGTTATGAACCCTCAGTTCCCGTTATGAACCCTCAGTTCACGTTATAGACCCTCAGTTCACGTTATAGACCCTCAGTTCACGTTATAGACCTTCAGTTCACGTTATAGACTCTCAGTTCACGTTATGGACCCTCAGTTCCCGTTATGAACCCTCAGTTCACGTTATAGACCCTCAGTTCACGTTATAGAGCCTCAGTTCACGTTATAGACTCTCAGTTCACGTTATAGAGTCTCAGTTCACGTTATAGACCCTCAGTTCACGTTACAGACCTTCAGTTCACGTTACAGACCCTCAGTTCACGTTATAGACCCTCAGTTCACGTTATAGACCCTCAGTTCACGTTATAGACCTTCAGTTCACGTTATAGACTCTCAGTTCACGTTATAGACCCTCAGTTCACGTTATAGACTCTCAGTTCACGTTATAGACCCTCAGTTCACGTTATAGAGCCTCAGTTCACGTTATAGACGCTAAGTTCACGTTATAGAGCCTCAGTTCACGTTATAGAGCCTCAGTTCACGTTATAGACCCTCAGTTCACGTTATAGACCCTCAGTACACGTTATAGAGTCTCAGTTCACGTTATAGACCTTCAGTTCACGTTATAAACTCTCAGTTCACGTTATAGACTCTCAGTTCACGTTATGAACCCTCAGTTCCCGTTATGAACCCTCAGTTCACGTTATAGACCCTCAGTTCACGTTATAGACCTTCAGTTCACGTTATAGCCTCTCAGTTCACGTTATAGACCCTCAGTTCACGTTATAGACCTTCAGTTCACGTTATAGACTCTCACTTCACGTTATAGACTCTCAGTTCACGTTATAGACCCTCAGTTCACGTTATAGAGCCTCAGTTCACGTTATAGACGCTAAGTTCACGTTATAGAGCCTCAGTTCACGTTATGAACCCTCAGTTCACGTTATAGACCCTCAGTTCACGTTATAGACCTTCAGTTCACATTATAGCCTCTCAGTTCACGTTATAGACCCTCAGTTCACGTTTTAGACCTTCAGTTCACGTTATAGACTCTCACTTCACGTTATAGACTCTCAGTTCACGTTATAGACCCTCAGTTCACGTTATAGAGCCTCAGTTCACGTTATAGACGCTAAGTTCACGTTATAGAGCCTCAGTTCACGTTATAGAGTCTCAGTTCACGTTATAGACCCTCAGTTCACGTTATAGACCCTCAGTTCACGTTATAGACCTTCAGTTCACGTTATAGACCCTCAGTTCACGTTATAGACCTTCAGTTCACGTTATAGACCCTCAGTTCACGTTATGAACCCTCAGTTCCCGTTATGAACCCTCAGTTCACGTTATAGACCCTCAGTTCACGTTATAGACCCTCAGTTCACGTTATAGACCTTCAGTTCACGTTATAGACTCTCAGTTCACGTTATGGACCCTCAGTTCCCGTTATGAACCATCAGTTCACGTTATAGACCCTCAGTTCACGTTATAGAGCCTCAGTTCACGTTATAGACTCTCAGTTCACGTTATAGAGTCTCAGTTCACGTTATAGACCCTCAGTTCACGTTATAGACCCTCAGTTCACGTTATAGAGCCTCAGTTCACGTTATAGAGTCTCAGTTCACGTTATAGACCCTCAGTTCACGTTATAGAGTCTCAGTTCACGTTATAGACCTTCAGTTCACGTTATAGACTCTCAGTTCACGTTATAGAGTCTCAGTTCACGTTATAGAGTCTCAGTTCACGTTATAGACCCTCAGTTCACGTTATAGACCTTCAGTTCACGTTATAGACTCTCAGTTCACGTTATAGACCCTCAGTTCACGTTATAGACTCTCAGTTCACGTTATAGACCCTCAGTTCACGTTATAGAGCCTCAGTTCACGTTATAGACGCTAAGTTCACGTTATAGAGCCTCAGTTCACGTTATAGAGCCTCAGTTCACGTTATAGACCCTCAGTTCACGTTATAGACCCTCAGTTCACGTTATAGAGTCTCAGTTCACGTTATAGACCTTCAGTTCACGTTATAAACTCTCAGTTCACGTTATAGACTCTCAGTTCACGTTATGAACCCTCAGTTCCCGTTATGAACCCTCAGTTCACGTTATAGACCCTCAGTTCACGTTATAGACCTTCAGTTCACGTTATAGCCTCTCAGTTCACGTTATAGACCCTCAGTTCACGTTATAGACCTTCAGTTCACGTTATAGACTCTCACTTCACGTTATAGACTCTCAGTTCACGTTATAGACCCTCAGTTCACGTTATAGAGCCTCAGTTCACGTTATAGACGCTAAGTTCACGTTATAGAGCCTCAGTTCACGTTATGAACCCTCAGTTCACGTTATAGACCCTCAGTTCACGTTATAGACCTTCAGTTCACGTTATAGCCTCTCAGTTCACGTTATAGACCCTCAGTTCACGTTATAGACCTTCAGTTCACGTTATAGACTCTCACTTCACGTTATAGACTCTCAGTTCACGTTATAGACCCTCAGTTCACGTTATAGAGCCTCAGTTCACGTTATAGACGCTAAGTTCACGTTATAGAGCCTCAGTTCACGTTATAGAGTCACAGTTCACGTTATAGACCCTCAGTTCACGTTATAGACCCTCAGTTCACGTTATAGACCTTCAGTTCACGTTATAGACCCTCAGTTCACGTTATAGACCTTCAGTTCACGTTATAGACTCTCAGTTCACGTTATGAACCCTCAGTTCCCGTTATGAACCTTCAGTTCACGTTATAGACCCTCAGTTCACGTTATAGACCCTCAGTTCACGTTATAGACCTTCAGTTCACGTTATAGACTCTCAGTTCACGTTATGGACCCTCAGTTCCCGTTATGAACCCTCAGTTCACGTTATAGACCCTCAGTTCACGTTATAGAGCCTCAGTTCACGTTATAGACTCTCAGTTCACGTTATAGAGTCTCAGTTCACGTTATAGACCCTCAGTTCACGTTACAGACCTTCAGTTCACGTTACAGACCCTCAGTTCACGTTATAGACCCTCAGTTCACGTTATAGACCCTCAGTTCACGTTATAGACCTTCAGTTCACGTTATAGACTCTCAGTTCACGTTATAGACCCTCAGTTCACGTTATAGACTCTCAGTTCACGTTATAGACCCTCAGTTCACGTTATAGAGCCTCAGTTCACGTTATAGACGCTAAGTTCACGTTATAGAGCCTCAGTTCACGTTATAGAGCCTCAGTTCACGTTATAGACCCTCAGTTCACGTTATAGACCCTCAGTTCACGTTATAGAGTCTCAGTTCACGTTATAGACCTTCAGTTCACGTTATAAACTCTCAGTTCACGTTATAGACTCTCAGTTCACGTTATGAACCCTCAGTTCCCGTTATGAACCCTCAGTTCACGTTATAGACCCTCAGTTCACGTTATAGACCTTCAGTTCACGTTATAGCCTCTCAGTTCACGTTATAGACCCTCAGTTCACGTTATAGACCTTCAGTTCACGTTATAGACTCTCACTTCACGTTATAGACTCTCAGTTCACGTTATAGACCCTCAGTTCACGTTATAGAGCCTCAGTTCACGTTATAGACGCTAAGTTCACGTTATAGAGCCTCAGTTCACGTTATGAACCCTCAGTTCACGTTATAGACCCTCAGTTCACGTTATAGACCTTCAGTTCACGTTATAGCCTCTCAGTTCACGTTATAGACCCTCAGTTCACGTTTTAGACCTTCAGTTCACGTTATAGACTCTCACTTCACGTTATAGACTCTCAGTTCACGTTATAGACCCTCAGTTCACGTTATAGAGCCTCAGTTCACGTTATAGACGCTAAGTTCACGTTATAGAGCCTCAGTTCACGTTATAGAGTCTCAGTTCACGTTATAGACCCTCAGTTCACGTTATAGACCCTCAGTTCACGTTATAGACCTTCAGTTCACGTTATAGACCCTCAGTTCACGTTATAGACCTTCAGTTCACGTTATAGACCCTCAGTTCACGTTATGAACCCTCAGTTCCCGTTATGAACCCTCAGTTCACGTTATAGACCCTCAGTTCACGTTATAGACCCTCAGTTCACGTTATAGACCTTCAGTTCACGTTATAGACTCTCAGTTCACGTTATGGACCCTCAGTTCCCGTTATGAACCATCAGTTCACGTTATAGACCCTCAGTTCACGTTATAGAGCCTCAGTTCACGTTATAGACTCTCAGTTCACGTTATAGAGTCTCAGTTCACGTTATAGACCCTCAGTTCACGTTATAGACCCTCAGTTCACGTTATAGAGCCTCAGTTCACGTTATAGAGTCTCAGTTCACGTTATAGACCCTCAGTTCACGTTATAGAGTCTCAGTTCACGTTATAGACCTTCAGTTCACGTTATAGACTCTCAGTTCACGTTATAGAGTCTCAGTTCACGTTATAGAGTCTCAGTTCACGTTATAGACCTTCAGTTCACGTTATAGACCCTCAGTTCACGTTAAGGACCCTCAGTTCTCATATAGACCCTCAGTTCACGTTATAGACTCTCAGTTCACGTTACAGACCCTCAGTTCACGTTATAGACCCTCAGTTCACGTTATAGAGTCTCAGTTCACGTTATAGACCTTCAGTTCACGTTATAGACCCTCAGTTCACGTTATAGACCCTCAGTTCACGTTATAGACCTTCAGTTCACGTTATAGACTCTCAGTTCACGTTATAGACTCTCAGTTCACGTTATAGACCCTCAGTTCACGTTATAGAGCCTCAGTTCACGTTATAGACGCTAAGTTCACGTTATAGAGCCTCAGTTCACGTTATAGAGTCTCAGTTCACGTTATAGACCCTCAGTTCACGTTATAGACCCTCAGTTCACGTTATAGACTCTCAGTTCACGTTATAGACCCTCAGTTCACGTTATAGAGCCTCAGTTCACGTTATAGACGCTAAGTTCACGTTATAGAGCCTCAGTTCACGTTATAGAGCCTCAGTTCACGTTATAGACCTTCAGTTCACGTTATAGACTCTCACTTCACGTTATAGACTCTCAGTTCACGTTATAGACCCTCAGTTCACGTTATAGAGCCTCAGTTCACGTTATAGACGCTAAGTTCACGTTATAGAGCCTCAGTTCACGTTATGAACCCTCAGTTCACGTTATAGACCCTCAGTTCACGTTATAGACCTTCAGTTCACGTTATAGCCTCTCAGTTCACGTTATAGACCCTCAGTTCACGTTATAGACCTTCAGTTCACGTTATAGACTCTCACTTCACGTTATAGACTCTCAGTTCACGTTATAGACCCTCAGTTCACGTTATAGAGCCTCAGTTCACGTTATAGACGCTAAGTTCACGTTATAGAGCCTCAGTTCACGTTATAGAGTCTCAGTTCACGTTATAGACCCTCAGTTCACGTTATAGACCCTCAGTTCACGTTATAGACCTTCAGTTCACGTTATAGACCCTCAGTTCACGTTATAGACCTTCAGTTCACGTTATAGACTCTCAGTTCACGTTATGAACCCTCAGTTCCCGTTATGAACCCTCAGTTCACGTTATAGACCCTCAGTTCACGTTATAGACCCTCAGTTCACGTTATAGACCTTCAGTTCACGTTATAGACTCTCAGTTCACGTTATGGACCCTCAGTTCCCGTTATGAACCCTCAGTTCACGTTATAGACCCTCAGTTCACGTTATAGAGCCTCAGTTCACGTTATAGACTCTCAGTTCACGTTATAGAGTCTCAGTTCACGTTATAGACCCTCAGTTCACGTTACAGACCTTCAGTTCACGTTACAGACCCTCAGTTCACGTTATAGACCCTCAGTTCACGTTATAGACCCTCAGTTCACGTTATAGACCTTCAGTTCACGTTATAGACCCTCAGTTCACGTTATAGACTCTCAGTTCACGTTATAGACCCTCAGTTCACGTTATAGAGCCTCAGTTCACGTTATAGACGCTAAGTTCACGTTATAGAGCCTCAGTTCACGTTATAGAGCCTCAGTTCACGTTATAGACCCTCAGTTCACGTTATAGACCCTCAGTTCACGTTATAGAGTCTCAGTTCACGTTATAGACCTTCAGTTCACGTTATAAACTCTCAGTTCACGTTATAGACTCTCAGTTCACGTTATGAACCCTCAGTTCCCGTTATGAACCCTCAGTTTACGTTATAGACCCTCAGTTCACGTTATAGACCTTCAGTTCACGTTATAGCCTCTCAGTTCACGTTATAGACCCTCAGTTCACGTTATAGACCTTCAGTTCACGTTATAGACTCTCACTTCACGTTATAGACTCTCAGTTCACGTTATAGACCCTCAGTTCACGTTATAGAGCCTCAGTTCACGTTATAGACGCTAAGTTCACGTTATAGAGCCTCAGTTCACGTTATGAACCCTCAGTTCACGTTATAGACCCTCAGTTCACGTTATAGACCTTCAGTTCACGTTATAGCCTCTCAGTTCACGTTATAGACCCTCAGTTCACGTTATAGACCTTCAGTTCACGTTATAGACTCTCACTTCACGTTATAGACTCTCAGTTCACGTTATAGACCCTCAGTTCACGTTATAGAGCCTCAGTTCACGTTATAGACGCTAAGTTCACGTTATAGAGCCTCAGTTCACGTTATAGAGTCTCAGTTCACGTTATAGACCCTCAGTTCACGTTATAGACCCTCAGTTCACGTTATAGACCTTCAGTTCACGTTATAGACCCTCAGTTCACGTTATAGACCTTCAGTTCACGTTATAGACTCTCAGTTCACGTTATGAACCCTCAGTTCCCGTTATGAACCCTCAGTTCACGTTATAGACCCTCAGTTCACGTTATAGACCCTCAGTTCACGTTATAGACCTTCAGTTCACGTTATAGACTCTCAGTTCACGTTATGGACCCTCAGTTCCCGTTATGAACCCTCAGTTCACGTTATAGACCCTCAGTTCACGTTATAGAGCCTCAGTTCACGTTATAGACTCTCAGTTCACGTTATAGAGTCTCAGTTCACGTTATAGACCCTCAGTTCACGTTATAGACCCTCAGTTCACGTTATAGAGCCTCAGTTCACGTTATAGAGTCTCAGTTCACGTTATAGACCCTCAGTTCACGTTATAGAGTCTCAGTTCACGTTATAGACCTTCAGTTCACGTTATAGACTCTCAGTTCACGTTATAGAGTCTCAGTTCACGTTATAGAGTCTCAGTTCACGTTATAGACCTTCAGTTCACGTTATAGACCCTCAGTTCACGTTAAGGACCCTCAGTTCTCATATAGACCCTCAGTTCACGTTATAGACTCTCAGTTCACGTTACAGACCCTCAGTTCACGTTATAGACCCTCAGTTCACGTTATAGAGTCTCAGTTCACGTTATAGACCTTCAGTTCACGTTATAGACCCTCAGTTCACGTTATAGACCCTCAGTTGACGTTATAGACCTTCAGTTCACGTTATAGACTCTCAGTTCACGTTATAGACTCTCAGTTCACGTTATAGACCCTCAGTTCACGTTATAGAGCCTCAGTTCACGTTATAGACGCTAAGTTCACGTTATAGAGCCTCAGTTCACGTTATAGAGTCTCAGTTCACGTTATAGACCCTCAGTTCACGTTATAGACCCTCAGTTCACGTTATAGACTCTCAGTTCACGTTATAGACCCTCAGTTCACGTTATAGAGCCTCAGTTCACGTTATAGACGCTAAGTTCACGTTATAGAGCCTCAGTTCACGTTATAGAGCCTCAGTTCACGTTATAGACCCTCAGTTCACGTTATAGACCCTCAGTTCACGTTATAGAGTCTCAGTTCACGTTATAGACCTTCAGTTCACGTTATAAACTCTCAGTTCACGTTATAGACTCTCAGTTCACGTTATGAACCCTCAGTTCCCGTTATGAACCCTCAGTTCACGTTATAGACCCTCAGTTCACGTTATAGACCTTCAGTTCACGTTATAGCCTCTCAGTTCACGTTATAGACCCTCAGTTCACGTTACAGACCTTCAGTTCACGTTACAGACCCTCAGTTCACGTTATAGACCCTCAGTTCACGTTATAGACCCTCAGTTCACGTTATAGACCTTCAGTTCACGTTATAGACTCTCAGTTCACGTTATAGACCCTCAGTTCACGTTATAGACTCTCAGTTCACGTTATAGACCCTCAGTTCACGTTATAGAGCCTCAGTTCACGTTATAGACGCTAAGTTCACGTTATAGAGCCTCAGTTCACGTTATAGAGCCTCAGTTCACGTTATAGACCCTCAGTTCACGTTATAGAGCCTCAGTTCACGTTATGAACCCTCAGTTCACGTTATAGACCCTCAGTTCACGTTATAGACCTTCAGTTCACGTTATAGCCTCTCAGTTCACGTTATAGACCCTCAGTTCACGTTATAGACCTTCAGTTCACGTTATAGACTCTCACTTCACGTTATAGACTCTCAGTTCACGTTATAGACCCTCAGTTCACGTTATAGAGCCTCAGTTCACGTTATAGACGCTAAGTTCACGTTATAGAGCCTCAGTTCACGTTATAGAGTCTCAGTTCACGTTATAGACCCTCAGTTCACGTTATAGACCCTCAGTTCACGTTATAGACCTTCAGTTCACGTTATAGACCCTCAGTTCACGTTATAGACCTTCAGTTCACGTTATAGACTCTCAGTTCACGTTATGAACCCTCAGTTCCCGTTATGAACCCTCAGTTCACGTTATAGACCCTCAGTTCACGTTATAGACCCTCAGTTCACGTTATAGACCTTCAGTTCACGTTATAGACTCTCAGTTCACGTTATGGACCCTCAGTTCCCGTTATGAACCCTCAGTTCACGTTATAGACCCTCAGTTCACGTTATAGAGCCTCAGTTCACGTTATAGACTCTCAGTTCACGTTATAGAGTCTCAGTTCACGTTATAGACCCTCAGTTTACGTTATAGACCCTCAGTTCACGTTATAGAGCCTCAGTTCACGTTATAGAGTCTCAGTTCACGTTATAGACCCTCAGTTCACGTTATAGAGTCTCAGTTCACGTTATAGACCTTCAGTTCACGTTATAGACTCTCAGTTCACGTTATAGAGTCTCAGTTCACGTTATAGAGTCTCAGTTCACGTTATAGACCTTCAGTTCACGTTATAGACCCTCAGTTCACGTTAAGGACCCTCAGTTCTCATATAGACCCTCAGTTCACGTTATAGACTCTCAGTTCACGTTACAGACCCTCAGTTCACGTTATAGACCCTCAGTTCACGTTATAGAGTCTCAGTTCACGTTATAGACCTTCAGTTCACGTTATAGACCCTCAGTTCACGTTATAGACCCTCAGTTCACGTTATAGACCTTCAGTTCACGTTATAGACTCTCAGTTCACGTTATAGACTCTCAGTTCACGTTATAGACCCTCAGTTCACGTTATAGAGCCTCAGTTCACGTTATAGACGCTAAGTTCACGTTATAGAGCCTCAGTTCACGTTATAGAGTCTCAGATCACGTTATAGACCCTCAGTTCACGTTATAGACCCTCAGTTCACGTTATAGACTCTCAGTTCACGTTATAGACCCTCAGTTCACGTTATAGAGCCTCAGTTCACGTTATAGACGCTAAGTTCACGTTATAGAGCCTCAGTTCACGTTATAGAGCCTCAGTTCACGTTATAGACCCTCAGTTCACGTTATAGACCCTCAGTTCACGTTATAGAGTCTCAGTTCACGTTATAGACCTTCAGTTCACGTTATAAACTCTCAGTTCACGTTATAGACTCTCAGTTCACGTTATGAACCCTCAGTTCCCGTTATGAACCCTCAGTTCACGTTATAGACCCTCAGTTCACGTTATAGACCTTCAGTTCACGTTATAGCCTCTCAGTTCACGTTATAGACCCTCAGTTCACGTTACAGACCTTCAGTTCACGTTACAGACCCTCAGTTCACGTTATAGACCCTCAGTTCACGTTATAGACCCTCAGTTCACGTTATAGACCTTCAGTTCACGTTATAGACTCTCAGTTCACGTTATAGACCCTCAGTTCACGTTATAGACTCTCAGTTCACGTTATAGACCCTCAGTTCACGTTATAGAGCCTCAGTTCACGTTATAGACGCTAAGTTCACGTTATAGAGCCTCAGTTCACGTTATAGAGCCTCAGTTCACGTTATAGACCCTCAGTTCACGTTATAGACCCTCAGTTCACGTTATAGAGTCTCAGTTCACGTTATAGACCTTCAGTTCACGTTATAAACTCTCAGTTCACGTTATAGACTCTCAGTTCACGTCATGAACCCTCAGTTCCCGTTATGAACCCTCAGTTCACGTTATAGACCCTCAGTTCACGTTATAGACCTTCAGTTCACGTTATAGCCTCTCAGTTCACATTATAGACCCTCAGTTCACGTTATAGACCTTCAGTTCACGTTATAGACTCTCACTTCACGTTATAGACTCTCAGTTCACGTTATAGACCCTCAGTTCACGTTATAGACGCTAAGTTCACGTTATAGACTCTCAGTTCACGTTATAGACCCTCAGTTCACGTTATAGAGCCTCAGTTCACGTTATAGACGCTAAGTTCACGTTATAGAGCCTCAGTTCACGTTATAGAGTCTCAGTTCACGTTATAGACCCTCAGTTCACGTTATAGACCCTCAGTTCACGTTATAGACTCAGTTCACGTTATAGACCCTCAGTTCACGTTATAGAGCCTCAGTTCACGTTATAGACGCTAAGTTCACGTTATAGAGCCTCAGTTCACGTTATAGAGCCTCAGTTCACGTTATAGACCCTCAGTTCACGTTATAGACCCTCAGTTCACGTTATAGAGTCTCAGTTCACGTTATAGACCTTCAGTTCACGTTATAAACTCTCAGTTCACGTTATAGACTCTCAGTTCACGTTATGAACCCTCAGTTCCCGTTATGAACCCTCAGTTCACGTTATAGACCCTCAGTTCACGTTATAGACCTTCAGTTCACGTTATAGCCTCTCAGTTCACGTTATAGACCCTCAGTTCACGTTACAGACCTTCAGTTCACGTTACAGACCCTCAGTTCACGTTATAGACCCTCAGTTCACGTTATAGACCCTCAGTTCACGTTATAGACCTTCAGTTCACGTTATAGACTCTCAGTTCACGTTATAGACCCTCAGTTCACGTTATAGACTCTCAGTTCACGTTATAGACCCTCAGTTCACGTTATAGAGCCTCAGTTCACGTTATAGACGCTAAGTTCACGTTATAGAGCCTCAGTTCACGTTATAGAGCCTCAGTTCACGTTATAGACCCTCAGTTCACGTTATAGACCCTCAGTTCACGTTATAGAGTCTCAGTTCACGTTATAGACCTTCAGTTCACGTTATAAACTCTCAGTTCACGTTATAGACTCTCAGTTCACGTCATGAACCCTCAGTTCCCGTTATGAACCCTCAGTTCACGTTATAGACCCTCAGTTCACGTTATAGACCTTCAGTTCACGTTATAGCCTCTCAGTTCACATTATAGACCCTCAGTTCACGTTATAGACCTTCAGTTCACGTTATAGACTCTCACTTCACGTTATAGACTCTCAGTTCACGTTATAGACCCTCAGTTCACGTTATAGACGCTAAGTTCACGTTATAGAGCCTCAATTCACGTTATGAACCCTCAGTTCACGTTATAGACCCTCAGTTCACGTTATAGACCTTCAGTTCACGTTATAGCCTCTCAGTTCACGTTATAGACCCTCAGTTCACGTTATAGACCTTCAGTTCACGTTATAGACTCTCACTTCACGTTATAGACTCTCAGTTCACGTTATAGACCCTCAGTTCACGTTATAGAGCCTCAGTTCACGTTATAGACGCTAAGTTCACGTTATAGAGCCTCAGTTCACGTTATAGAGTCTCAGTTCACGTTATAGACCCTCAGTTCACGTTATAGACCCTCAGTTCACGTTATAGACCTTCAGTTCACGTTATAGACCCTCAGTTCACGTTATAGACCTTCAGTTCACGTTATAGACTCTCAGTTCACGTTATGAACCCTCAGTTCCCGTTATGAACCCTCAGTTCACGTTATAGACCCTCAGTTCACGTTATAGACCCTCAGTTCACGTTATAGACCTTCAGTTCACGTTATAGACTCTCAGTTCACGTTATGGACCCTCAGTTCCCGTTATGAACCCTCAGTTCACGTTATAGACCCTCAGTTCACGTTATAGAGCCTCAGTTCACGTTATAGACTCTCAGTTCACGTTATAGAGTCTCAGTTCACGTTATAGACCCTCAGTTCACGTTATAGACCCTCAGTTCACGTTATAGAGCCTCAGTTCACGTTATAGAGTCTCAGTTCACGTTATAGACCCTCAGTTCACGTTATAGAGTCTCAGTTCACGTTATAGACCTTCAGTTCACGTTATAGACTCTCAGTTCACGTTATAGAGTCTCAGTTCACGTTATAGAGTCTCAGTTCACGTTATAGACCTTCAGTTCACGTTATAGACCCTCAGTTCACGTTAAGGACCCTCAGTTCTCATATAGACCCTCAGTTCACGTTATAGACTCTCAGTTCACGTTACAGACCCTCAGTTCACGTTATAGACCCTCAGTTCACGTTATAGAGTCTCAGTTCACGTTATAGACCTTCAGTTCACGTTATAGACCCTCAGTTCACGTTATAGACCCTCAGTTCACGTTATAGACCTTCAGTTCACGTTATAGACTCTCAGTTCACGTTATAGACTCTCAGTTCACGTTATAGACCCTCAGTTCACGTTATAGAGCCTCAGTTCACGTTATAGACGCTAAGTTCACGTTATAGAGCCTCAGTTCACGTTATAGAGTCTCAGTTCACGTTATAGACCCTCAGTTCACGTTATAGACCCTCAGTTCACGTTATAGACTCTCAGTTCACGTTATAGACCCTCAGTTCACGTTATAGAGCCTCAGTTCACGTTATAGACGCTAAGTTCACGTTATAGAGCCTCAGTTCACGTTATAGAGCCTCAGTTCACGTTATAGACCCTCAGTTCACGTTATAGACCCTCAGTTCACGTTATAGAGTCTCAGTTCACGTTATAGACCTTCAGTTCACGTTATAAACTCTCAGTTCACGTTATAGACTCTCAGTTCACGTTATGAACCCTCAGTTCCCGTTATGAACCCTCAGTTCACGTTATAGACCTTCAGTTCACGTTATAGCCTCTCAGTTCACGTTATAGACCCTCAGTTCACGTTACAGACCTTCAGTTCACGTTATAGCCTCTCAGTTCACGTTATAGACCCTCAGTTCACGTTACAGACCTTCAGTTCACGTTACAGACCCTCAGTTCACGTTATAGACCCTCAGTTCACGTTATAGACCCTCAGTTCACGTTATAGACCTTCAGTTCACGTTATAGACTCTCAGTTCACGTTATAGACCCTCAGTTCACGTTATAGACTCTCAGTTCACGTTATAGACCCTCAGTTCACGTTATAGAGCCTCAGTTCACGTTATAGACGCTAAGTTCACGTTATAGAGCCTCAGTTCACGTTATAGAGCCTCAGTTCACGTTATAGACCCTCAGTTCACGTTATAGACCCTCAGTTCACGTTATAGAGTCTCAGTTCACGTTATAGACCTTCAGTTCACGTTATAAACTCTCAGTTCACGTTATAGACTCTCAGTTCACGTTATGAACCCTCAGTTCCCGTTATGAACCCTCAGTTCACGTTATAGACCCTCAGTTCACGTTGTAGACCTTCAGTTCACGTTATAGCCTCTCAGTTCACGTTATAGACCCTCAGTTCACGTTATAGACCTTCAGTTCACGTTATAGACTCTCACTTCACGTTATAGACTCTCAGTTCACGTTATAGACCCTCAGTTCACGTTATAGAGCCTCAGTTCACGTTATAGACGCTAAGTTCACGTTATAGAGCCTCAGTTCATGTTATGAACCCTCAGTTCACGTTATAGACCCTCAGTTCACGTTATAGACCTTCAGTTCACGTTATAGCCTCTCAGTTCACGTTATAGACCCTCAGTTCACGTTTTAGACCTTCAGTTCACGTTATAGACTCTCACTTCACGTTATAGACTCTCAGTTCACGTTATAGGCCCTCAGTTCACGTTATAGAGCCTCAGTTCACGTTATAGACGCTAAGTTCACGTTATAGAGCCTCAGTTCACGTTATAGAGTCTCAGTTCACGTTATAGACCCTCAGTTCACGTTATAGACCCTCAGTTCACGTTATAGACCTTCAGTTCACGTTATAGACCCTCAGTTCACGTTATAGACCTTCAGTTCACGTTATAGACTCTCAGTTCACGTTATGAACCCTCAGTTCCCGTTATGAACCCTCAGTTCACGTTATAGACCCTCAGTTCACGTTATAGACCCTCAGTTCACGTTATAGACCTTCAGTTCACGTTATAGACTCTCAGTTCACGTTATGGACCCTCAGTTCCCGTTATGAACCCTCAGTTCACGTTATAGACCCTCAGTTCACGTTATAGAGCCTCAGTTCACGTTATAGACTCTCAGTTCACGTTATAGAGTCTCAGTTCACGTTATAGACCCTCAGTTCACGTTATAGACCCTCAGTTCACGTTATAGAGCCTCAGTTCACGTTATAGAGTCTCAGTTCACGTTATAGACCCTCAGTTCACGTTATAGAGTCTCAGTTCACGTTATAGACCTTCAGTTCACGTTATAGACTCTCAGTTCACGTTACAGACCCTCAGTTCACGTTACAGACCCTCAGTTCACGTTATAGACCCTCAGTTCACGTTATAGAGTCTCAGTTCACGTTATAGACCTTCAGTTCACGTTATAGACCCTCAGTTCACGTTATAGACCCTCAGTTCACGTTATAGACCTTCAGTTCACGTTATAGACTCTCAGTTCACGTTACAGACCCTCAGTTCACGTTATAGACCCTCAGTTCACGTTATAGACTCTCGGTTCACGTTACAGACCCTCAGTTCACGTTATAGACCCTCAGTTCACGTTATAGAGTCTCAGTTCACGTTATAGACCTTCAGTTCACGTTATAGACCCTCAGTTCACGTTATAGACCCTCAGTTCACGTTATAGACCTTCAGTTCACGTTATAGACTCTCAGTTCACGTTATAGACTCTCAGTTCACGTTATAGACCCTCAGTTCACGTTATAGAGCCTCAGTTCACGTTATAGACGCTAAGTTCACGTTATAGAGCCTCAGTTCACGTTATAGAGTCTCAGTTCACGTTATAGACCCTCAGTTCACGTTATAGACTCTCAGTTCACGTTATAGACCCTCAGTTCACGTTATAGAGCCTCAGTTCACGTTATAGACGCTAAGTTCACGTTATAGAGCCTCAGTTCACGTTATAGAGCCTCAGTTCACGTTATAGACCCTCAGTTCACGTTATAGACCCTCAGTTCACGTTATAGAGTCTCAGTTCACGTTATAGACCTTCAGTTCACGTTATAAACTCTCAGTTCACGTTATAGACTCTCAGTTCACGTTATGAACCCTCAGTTCCCGTTATGAACCCTCAGTTCACGTTATAGACTCTGAGTTCACGTTATAGACCTTCAGTTCACGTTATAGCCTCTCAGTTCACGTTATAGACCCTCAGTTCACGTTACAGACCTTCAGTTCACGTTACAGACCCTCAGTTCACGTTATAGACCCTCAGTTCACGTTATAGACCCTCAGTTCACGTTATAGACCTTCAGTTCACGTTATAGACTCTCAGTTCACGTTATAGACCCTCAGTTCACGTTATAGACTCTCAGTTCACGTTATAGACCCTCAGTTCACGTTATAGAGCCTCAGTTCACGTTATAGACGCTAAGTTCACGTTATAGAGCCTCAGTTCACGTTATAGAGCCTCAGTTCACGTTATAGACCCTCAGTTCACGTTATAGACCCTCAGTTCACGTTATAGAGTCTCAGTTCACGTTATAGACCTTCAGTTCACGTTATAAACTCTCAGTTCACGTTATAGACCTTCAGTTCACGTTATAGACCCTCAGTTCACGTTATAGACCCTCAGTTCACGTTATAGACCCTCAGTTCACGTTATAGAGTCTCAGTTCACGTTATAGACCTTCAGTTCACGTTATAAACTCTCAGTTCACGTTATGAACCCTCAGTTCCCGTTATGAACCCTCAGTTCACGTTATAGACCCTCAGTTCACGTTATAGACCTTCAGTTCACGTTATAGCCTCTCGGTTCACGTTATAGACCCTCAGTTCACGTTATAGACCTTCAGTTCACGTTATAGACTCTCACTTCACGTTATAGACTCTCAGTTCACGTTATAGACCCTCAGTTCACGTTATAGAGCCTCAGTTCACGTTATGAACCCTCAGTTCACGTTATAGACCCTCAGTTCACGTTATAGACCTTCAGTTCACGTTATTGCCTCTCAGTTCACGTTATAGACCCTCAGTTCACGTTATAGACCTTCAGTTCACGTTATAGACTCTCACTTCACGTTATAGACTCTCAGTTCACGTTATAGACCCTCAGTTCACGTTATAGAGCCTCAGTTCACGTTATAGACGCTAAGTTCACGTTATAGAGCCTCAGTTCACGTTATAGAGTCTCAGTTCACGTTATAGACCCTCAGTTCACGTTATAGACCCTCAGTTCACGTTATAGACCTTCAGTTCACGTTATAGACCCTCAGTTCACGTTATAGACCTTCAGTTCACGTTATAGACTCTCAGTTCACGTTATGAACCCTCAGTTCCCGTTATGAACCCTCAGTTCACGTTATAGACCCTCAGTTCACGTTATAGACCCTCAGTTCACGTTATAGACCTTCAGTTCACGTTATAGACTCTCAGTTCACGTTATGGACCCTCAGTTCCCGTTATGAACCCTCAGTTCACGTTATAGACCCTCAGTTCACGTTATAGAGCCTCAGTTCACGTTATAGACTCTCAGTTCACGTTATAGAGTCTCAGTTCACGTTATAGACCCTCAGTTCACGTTATAGACCCTCAGTTCACGTTATAGAGCCTCAGTTCACGTTATAGAGTCTCAGTTCACGTTATAGACCCTCAGTTCACGTTATAGAGTCTCAGTTCACGTTATAGACCTTCAGTTCACGTTATAGACTCTCAGTTCACGTTATAGAGTCTCAGTTCACGTTATAGAGTCTCAGTTCACGTTATAGACCTTCAGTTCACGTTATAGACCCTCAGTTCACGTTAAGGACCCTCAGTTCTCATATAGACCCTCAGTTCACGTTATAGACTCTCAGTTCACTTTACAGACCCTCAGTTCACGTTATAGACCCTCAGTTCACGTTATAGAGTCTCAGTTCACGTTATAGACCTTCAGTTCACGTTATAGACCCTCAGTTCACGTTATAGACCCTCAGTTCACGTTATAGACCTTCAGTTCACGTTATAGACTCTCAGTTCACGTTATAGACTCTCAGTTCACGTTATAGACCCTCAGTTCACGTTATAGAGCCTCAGTTCACGTTATAGACGCTAAGTTCACGTTATAGAGCCTCAGTTCACGTTATAGAGTCTCAGTTCACGTTATAGACCCTCAGTTCACGTTATAGACCCTCAGTTCACGTTATAGACTCTCAGTTCACGTTATAGACCCTCAGTTCACGTTATAGAGCCTCAGTTCACGTTATAGACGCTAAGTTCACGTTATAGAGCCTCAGTTCACGTTATAGAGCCTCAGTTCACGTTATAGACCCTCAGTTCACGTTATAGACCCTCAGTTCACGTTATAGAGTCTCAGTTCACGTTATAGACCTTCAGTTCACGTTATAAAGTCTCAGTTCACGTTATAGACTCTCACTTCACGTTATGAACCCTCAGTTCCCGTTATGAACCCTCAGTTCACGTTATAGACCCTCAGTTCACGTTACAGACCTTCAGTTCACGTTATAGCCTCTCAGTTCACGTTATAGACCCTCAGTTCACGTTACAGACCTTCAGTTCACGTTACAGACCCTCAGTTCACGTTATAGACCCTCAGTTCACGTTATAGACCCTCAGTTCACGTTATAGACCTTCAGCTCACGTTATAGACTCTCAGTTCACGTTATAGACCCTCAGTTCACGTTATAGACTCTCAGTTCACGTTATAGACCCTCAGTTCACGTTATAGAGCCTCAGTTCACGTTATAGACGCTAAGTTCACGTTATAGACCTTCAGTTCACGTTATAGCCTCTCAGTTCACGTTATAGACCCTCAGTTCACGTTATAGACCTTCAGTTCACGTTATAGACCCTCAGTTCACGTTATAGAGCCTCAGTTCACGTTATAGACGCTAAGTTCACGTTATAGAGCCTCAGTTCACGTTATAGAGTCTCAGTTCACGTTATAGACCCTCAGTTCACGTTATAGACCCTCAGTTCTCGTTATAGACCTTCAGTTCACGTTATAGACCCTCAGTTCACGTTATAGACCTTCAGTTCACGTTATAGACTCTCAGTTCACGTTATGAACCCTCAGTTCCCGTTATGAACCCTCAGTTAACGTTATAGACCCTCAGTTCACGTTATAGACCCTCAGTTCACGTTATAGACCTTCAGTTCACGTTATAGACTCTCAGTTCACGTTATGAACCCTCAGTTCCCGTTATGAACCCTCAGTTCACGTTATAGACCCTCAGTTCACGTTATAGACCCTCAGTTCACGTTATAGACCTTCAGTTCACGTTATAGACTCTCAGTTCACGTTATGGACCCTCAGTTCCCGTTATGAACCCTCAGTTCACGTTATAGACCCTCAGTTCACGTTATAGACCCTCAGTTCACGTTATAGACTCTCAGTTCACGTTATAGACCCTCAGTTCACGTTATAGACCCTCAGTTCACGTTATAGACTCTCAGTTCACGTTATAGACCCTCAGTTCACGTTATAGACCCTCAGTTCACGTTATAGACCTTTAGTTCACGTTACAGACCCTCAGTTCACGTTATAGACCCTCAGTTCACGTTATAGACCCTCAGTTCACGTTATAGACCTTCAGTTCACGTTATAGACTCTCAGTTCACGTTATAGACCCTCAGTTCACGTTATAGAGCCTCAGTTCACGTTATAGACGCTAAGTTCACGTTATAGACCCTCAGTTCACGTTATAGACCCTCAGTTCACTTTATAGACCCTCAGTTCACGTTATAGAGTCTCAGTTCACGTTATAGACCTTCAGTTCACGTTATAGACCCTCAGTTCACGTTATAGACCCTCAGTTCACGTTATAGACCCTCAGTTCTCATTATAGACCCTCAGTTCACGTTATAGACCTTCAGTTCACGTTATAGACTCTCAGTTCACGTTATAGACCCTCAGTTCACGTTATAGACCTAGAGTTCACGTTATAGACTCTCAGTTCACGTTATGGACCCTCAGTTCACGTTATGAACCCTCAGTTCCCGTTATGAACCCTCAGTTCATGTTATAGACCCTCAGTTCACGTTATAGACCCTCAGTTCACGTTATAGACCCTGAGTTCACGTTATAGACCCTCAGTTCACGTTATAGACTCTCAGTTCACGTTATAGACCCTCAGTTCACGTTATAGACCCTCAGTTCACGTTATAGAGTCTCAGTTCACGTTATAGACCCTCGGTTCACGTTATAGACTCTCAGTTCACGTTTTAGACTCTCAGTTCACGTTATAGACTCTCAGTTCACGTTATAGACCCTCAGTTCACATTATAGACCCTCAGTTCACGTTATAGAGTCTCAGTTCACGTTATAGACCCTCAGTTCACGTTATAGACCCTCAGTTCACGTTATAGACCCTCAGTTCACGTTATAGAGTCTCAGTTCACGTTATAGACCTTCAGTTCACGTTATAGACCCTCAGTTCACGTTATAGACCCTCAGTTCTCTTTATAGACCCTCAGTTCACGTTATAGACCTTCAGTTCACGTTATAGACCCTCAGTTCACGTTAAGGACCCTCAGTTCTCATATAGACCCTCAGTTCACGTTATAGACCCTCAGTTCACGTTATAGACTCTCAGTTCACGTTATAGACCCTCAGTTCACGTTATAGACCCTCAGTTCACGTTATAGACCTTCAGTTCACGTTATAAACTCTCAGTTCACGTTATAGACCTTCAGTTCACGTTATAGACCCTCAGTTCACGTTATAGACCCTCAGTTCACGTTATAGACCTTCAGTTCACGTTATAGACTCTCAGTTCACGTTATAGACTCTCAGTTCACGTTATAGACCCTCAGTTCACGTTATAGAGCCTCAGTTCACGTTATAGACTCTCAGTTCACGTTATAGACTCTCAGTTCACGTTATAGAGTCTCAGTTCACGTTATAGACCCTCAGTTCACGTTATAGAGTCTCAGTTCACGTTATAGACCTTCAGTTCACATTATAGACCTTCAGTTCACGTAATAGAGTCTCAGTTCACGTTATAGACCTTCACTTCACGTTATAGAGCCTCAGTTCACGTTATAGACCCTCAGTTCACGTTATAGACGTTCAGTTCACGTTATAGAGTCTCAGTTCACGTTATAGACCTTCAGTTCACGTTATAAACTCTACGTTCACGTTATGGACCCTCAGTTCCCGTTATGAACCCTCAGTTTCCGTTATGAACCCTCAGTTCACGTTATAGACCCTCAGTTCACGTTATAGACCCTCAGTTCTCATTATAGACCCTCAGTTCACATTATAGACCTTCAGTTCACGTTATAGACTCTCAGTTCACGTTATAGACCCTCAGTTCACGTTATAGACCTTCAGTTCACGTTATAGACTCTCAGTTCACGTTATGGACCCTCAGTTCACGTTATGAACCCTCAGTTCCCGTTATGAACCCTCAGTTCACGTTATAGACCCTCAGTTCACGTTATAGACCCTCAGTTCACGTTATAAACCCTCAGTTCACGTTATAGACCCTCAGTTCTCATTATAGACCCTCAGTTCACGTTATAGACCCTCAGTTCACGTTATAGACCCTCAGTTCACGTTATAGACTCTCAGTTCACGTTATAGACCCTCAGTTCACGTTATAGACCCTCAGTTCACGTTATAGATTCTCAGTTCACGTTATAGACCCTCAGTTCACGTTATAGACCCTCAGTTCACGTTATAGACCCTCAGTTCACGTTATAGACCCTCAGTTCACGTTATAGAGTCTCAGTTCACGTTATAGACCTTCAGTTCACTTTATAGACCCTCAGTTCACGTTATAGACCCTCAGTTCACGTTATAGACCCTCAGTTCTCATTATAGACCCTCAGTTCACGTCATAGACCTTCAGTTCACGTTATAGACCCTCAGTTCACGTTAAGGACCCTCAGTTCTCATATAGACCCTCAGTTCACGTTATAGACTCTCAGTTCACGTTACAGACCCTCAGTTCACGTTATAGACCCTCAGTTCACGTTATAGAGTCTCAGTTCACGTTATAGACCTTCAGTTCACGTTATAGACCCTCAGTTCACGTTATAGACCCTCAGTTCACGTTATAGACCTTCAGTTCACGTTATAGACTCTCAGTTCACGTTATAGACCCTCAGTTCACGTTATAGAGCCTCAGTTCACGTTATAGACGCTAAGTTCACGTTATAGAGCCTCAGTTCACGTTATAGACCCTCAGTTCACGTTATAGACCCTCAGTTCACGTTATAGACCCTCAGTTCACGTTATAGAGCCTCAGTTCACGTTATAGACGCTAAGTTCACGTTATAGAGCCTCAGTTCACGTTATAGACCCTCAGTTCACGTTATAGACCCTCAGTTCACGTTATAGACCCTCAGTTCACGTTATAGACCTTCAGTTCACGTTATAGACTCTCAGTTCACGTTATGAACCCTCAGTTCCCGTTATGAACCCTCAGTTCACGTTATAGACCCTCAGTTCACGTTATAGACCCTCAGTTCACGTTATAGACCTTCAGTTCACGTTATAGACTCTCAGTTCACGTTATGGACCCTCAGTTCCCGTTATGAACCCTCAGTTCACGTTATAGACCCTCAGTTCACGTTATAGACCCTCAGTTCACGTTATAGACTCTCAGTTCACGTTATAGACCCTCAGTTCACGTTATAGACCCTCAGTTCACGTTACAGACCTTCAGTTCACGTTACAGACCCTCAGTTCACGTTATAGACCCTCAGTTCACGTTATAGACCCTCAGTTCACGTTATAGACCTTCAGTTCACGTTATAGACTCTCAGTTCACGTTATAGACCCTCAGTTCACGTTATAGACTCTCAGTTCACGTTATAGACCCTCAGTTCACGTTATAGAGCCTCTGTTCACGTTATAGACGCTAAGTTCACGTTACAGAGCCTTAGTTCACGTTATAGAGCCTCAGTTCACGTTATAGACCCTCAGTTCACGTTATAGACCCTCAGTTCACGTTATAGAGTCTCAGTTCACGTTATAGACCTTCAGTTCACGTTATAAACTCTCAGTTCACGTTATAGACTCTCAGTTCACGTTATGAACCCTCAGTTCCCGTTATGAACCCTCAGTTCACTTTATAGACCCTCAGTTCACGTTATAGACCTTCAGTTCACGTTATAGCCTCTCAGTTCACGTTATAGACCCTCAGTTCACGTTATAGAGTCTCAGTTCACGTTATAGACCTTCAGTTCACGTTATAGACTCTCACTTCACGTTATAGACTCTCAGTTCACGTTATAGACCCTCAGTTCACGTTATAGAGCCTCAGTTCACGTTATAGACGCTAAGTTCACGTTATAGAGCCTCAGTTCAGGTTATAGAGTCTCAGTTCACGTTATAGACCCTCAGTTCACGTTATAGACCCTCAGTTCACGTTATAGACCTTCAGTTCACGTTATAGACCCTCAGTTCACGTTATAGACCTTCAGTTCACGTTATAGACTCTCAGTTCACGTTATGAACCCTCAGTTCCTGTTATGAACCCTCAGTTCACGTTATAGACCCTCAGTTCACGTTATAGACTCTCAGTTCACGTTATGGACCCTCAGTTCCCATTATGAACCCTCAGTTAACGTTATAGACCCTCAGTTCACGTTATAGAGCCTCAGTTCACGTTATAGACTCTCAGTTCACGTTATAGAGTCTCAGTTCACGTTATAGACCCTCAGTTCACGTTATAGACCCTCAGTTCACGTTATAGAGCCTCAGTTCACGTTATAGAGTCTCAGTTCACGTTATAGACCCTCAGTTCACGTTATAGAGTCTCAGTTCACGTTATAGACCTTCAGTTCACGTTATAGACTCTCAGTTCACGTTATAGAGTCTCACTTCACGTTATAGAGTCTCAGTTCACGTTATAGACCTTCAGTTCACGTTATAGACCCTCAGTTCACGTTAAGGACCCTCAGTTCTCATATAGACCCTCAGTTCACGTTATAGACTCTCAGTTCACGTTACAGACCCTCAGTTCACGTTATAGACCCTCAGTTCACGTTATAGAGTCTCAGTTCACGTTATAGACCTTCAGTTCACGTTATAGACCCTCAGTTCACGTTATAGACCCTCAGTTCACGTTATAGACCTTCAGTTCACGTTATAGACTCTCAGTTCACGTTATAGACCCTCAGTTCACGTTATAGAGTCTCAGTTCACGTTATAGACCTTCAGTTCACGTTATAGACTCTCAGTTCACGTTATAGAGTCTCACTTCACGTTATAGAGTCTCAGTTCACGTTATAGACCTTCAGTTCACGTTATAGACCCTCAGTTCACGTTAAGGACCCTCAGTTCTCATATAGACCCTCAGTTCACGTTATAGACTCTCAGTTCACGTTACAGACCCTCAGTTCACGTTATAGACCCTCAGTTCACGTTATAGAGTCTCAGTTCACGTTATAGACCTTCAGTTCACGTTATAGACCCTCAGTTCACGTTATAGACCCTCAGTTCACGTTATAGACCTTCAGTTCACGTTATAGACTCTCAGTTCACGTTATAGACTCTCAGTTCACGTTATAGACCCTCAGTTCACGTTATAGAGCCTCAGTTCACGTTATAGACGCTAAGTTCACGTTATAGAGCCTCAGTTCACGTTATAGAGTCTCAGTTCACGTTATAGACCCTCAGTTCACGTTATAGACCCTCAGTTCACGTTATAGACCCTCAGTTCACGTTATAGACCTTCAGTTCACGTTATAGACTCTCAGTTCACGTTATGAACCCTCAGTTCCCGTTATGAACCCTCAGTTCACGTTATAGACCCTCAGTTCACGTTATAGACCCTCAGTTCACGTTATAGACCTTCAGTTCACGTTATAGACTCTCAGTTCACGTTATGGACCCTCAGTTCCCGTTATGAACCCTCAGTTCACGTTATAGACCCTCAGTTCACGTTATAGACCCTCAGTTCACGTTATAGACTCTCAGTTCACGTTATAGACCCTCAGTTCACGTTATAGACCCTCAGTTCACGTTACAGACCTTCAGTTCACGTTACAGACCCTCAGTTCACGTTATAGACCCTCAGTTCACGTTATAGACCCTCAGTTCACGTTATAGACCTTCAGTTCACGTTATAGACTCTCAGTTCACGTTATAGACCCTCAGTTCACGTTATAGACTCTCAGTTCACGTTATAGACCCTCAGTTCACGTTATAGAGCCTCAGTTCACGTTATAGACGCTAAGTTCACGTTATAGAGCCTCAGTTCACGTTATAGAGCCTCAGTTCACGTTATAGACCCTCAGTTCACGTTATAGACCCTCAGTTCACGTTATAGAGTCTCAGTTCACGTTATAGACCTTCAGTTCACGTTATAAACTCTCAGTTCACGTTATAGACTCTCAGTTCACGTTATGAACCCTCAGTTCCCGTTATGAACCCTCAGTTCACGTTATAGACCCTCAGTTCACGTTATAGACCTTCAGTTCACGTTATAGCCTCTCAGTTCACGTTATAGACCCTCAGTTCACGTTAAAGAGTCTCAGTTCACGTTATAGACCTTCAGTTCACGTTATAGACTCTCACTTCACGTTATAGACTCTCAGTTCACGTTATAGACCCTCAGTTCACGTTATAGAGCCTCAGTTCACGTTATAGACGCTAAGTTCACGTTATAGAGCCTCAGTTCACGTTATAGAGTCTCAGTTCACGTTATAGACCCTCAGTTCACGTTATAGACCCTCAGTTCTCGTTATAGACCTTCAGTTCACGTTATAGACCCTCAGTTCACGTTATAGACCTTCAGTTCACGTTATAGACTCTCAGTTCACGTTATGAACCCTCAGTTCCCGTTATGAACCCTCAGTTCACGTTATAGACCCTCAGTTCACGTTATAGACCCTCAGTTCACGTTATAGACCTTCAGTTCACGTTATAGACTCTCAGTTCACGTTATGAACCCTCAGTTCCCGTTATGAACCCTCAGTTCACGTTATAGACCCTCAGTTCACGTTATAGACCCTCAGTTCACGTTATAGACCTTCAGTTCACGTTATAGACTCTCAGTTCACGTTATGGACCCTCAGTTCCCGTTATGAACCCTCAGTTCACGTTATAGACCCTCAGTTCACGTTATAGACCCTCAGTTCACGTTATAGACTCTCAGTTCACGTTATAGACCCTCAGTTCACGTTATAGACACTCAGTTCACGTTATAGACTCTCAGTTCACGTTATAGACCCTCAGTTCACGTTATAGACCCTCAGTTCACGTTATAGACCTTTAGTTCACGTTACAGACCCTCAGTTCACGTTATAGACCCTCAGTTCACGTTATAGACCCTCAGTTCACGTTATAGACCTTCAGTTCACGTTATAGACTCTCAGTTCACGTTATAGACCCTCAGTTCACGTTATAGAGCCTCAGTTCACGTTATAGACGCTAAGTTCACGTTATAGAGCCTCAGTTCACGTTATAGAGCCTCAGTTCACGTTATAGACCCTCAGTTCACGTTATAGACCCTCAGTTCACGTTATAGAGTCTCAGTTCACGTTATAGACCTTCAGTTCACGTTATAAACTCTCAGTTCACGTTATAGACCCTCAGTTCACGTTATAGAGTCTCAGTTCACGTTATAGACCCTCAGTTCACGTTATAGACTCTCAGTTCACGTTATAGACCCTCAGTTCACGTTATAGACCCTCAGTTCACGTTATAGACTCTCAGTTCACGTTATAGAGTTTCAGTTCACGTTATAGAGTCTCAGTTCACGTTATAGAGCCTCAGTTCCCGTTATGAACCCTCAGTTCACGTTATAGACCCTCAGTTCACGTTATAGACCTTCAGTTCACGTTATAGACTCTCAGTTCACGTTATGGACCCTCAGTTCACGTTATGAACCCTCAGTTCCCGTTATGAACCCTCAGTTCACGTTATAGACCCTCAGTTCACATTATAGACCCTCAGTTCACGTTATAAACCCTCAGTTCACGTTATAGACCCTCAGTTCTCATTATAGACCCTCAGTTCACTTTATAGACCCTCAGTTCACGTTATAGACCCTCAGTTCACGTTATAGACCCTCAGTTCACGTTATAAACCCTCAGTTCACGTTATAGACCCTCAGTTCTCATTATAGACCCTCAGTTCACGTTATAGACCCTCAGTTCACGTTATAGACCCTCAGTTCACGTTATAGAGTCTCAGTTCACGTTATAGACCCTCAGTTCACGTTATAGACTCTCAGTTCACGTTATAGACCTTCAGTTCACGTTATAGACTCTCAGTTCACGTTATAGACCCTCAGTTCACATTATAGACCCTCAGTTTACGTTATAGAGTCTCAGTTCACGTTATAGACCCTCAGTTCACGTTATAGACCCTCAGTTCACGTTATAGACCCTCAGTTCACGTTATAGACCCTCAGTTCACGTTATAGAGTCTCAGTTCACGTTATAGACCTTCAGTTCACGTTATAGACCCTCAGTTCACGTTATAGACCCTCAGTTCTCATTATAGACCCTCAGTTCACGTTATAGACCTTCAGTTCACGTTATAGACCCTCAGTTCACGTTAAGGACCCTCAGTTCTCATATAGACCCTCAGTTCACGTTATAGACTCTCAGTTCACGTTATAGACCCTCAGTTCACGTTATAGACCCTCAGTTCACGTTATAGAGTCTCAGTTCACGTTATAGACCTTCAGTTCACGTTATAGACCCTCAGTTCACGTTATAGACCCTCAGTTCACGTTATAGACCTTCAGTTCACGTTATAGACTCTCAGTTCACGTTATAGACTCTCAGTTCACGTTATAGACCCTCAGTTCATGTTATAGAGCCTCAGTTCACGTTATAGACGCTAAGTTCACGTTATAGAGCCTCAGTTCACGTTATAGAGTCTCAGTTCACGTTATAGACCCTCAGTTCACGTTATAGACCCTCAGTTCACGTTATAGACCCTCAGTTCACGTTATAGACCTTCAGTTCACGTTATGGCAAGGCAAGGCAAGTTTATTTGTAGAGCACATTTCATACACAAGGCAATTCAAAGTGCTTCACAGCAGGAAAAATGCATTCAAATCACAAAGAAATTACAGAAACAGAAATACAATAAAATTAACTAAATTAAAAATTATCAATCCAACTGATTTTCTAAACTAATAAAATCACAAACAAAAGAGAAGAGTGCAAAGAAAAAATCCTTTCAGTCATATGCGCAGCTAAACAAAACTGTTTTTAGCTTAGATTTGAACATTGTCAGAGTAGAAGCCTGTCTCACATCTTCAGGAAGACTGTTCCAGATTTTAGCTGCATAAAACTGAAACGCAGATTCCCCATGTTTTGTCCTGACTCTGGGCACCAGCAAGAGGCCGGTCCCTGAGGTCCTCAGAGTCCGAGATGGTTCATATGGCACTAACATATCCAAGATGTACTTTGGTGCTAGGCCATGGAGAGACTTGAACACAAGCAGAGCTGCTTTAAAGTCTATTCTCTGAGCCACAGGGAGCCAGTGCAGAGACCTGAGAACAGGACTAATGTGATCATACTTCCTGGTTCTAGTCAGGACCCGAGCAGCAGCGTTCTGGATGTACTGCAGCTGTTTTACAACTCGTTTGGAGAGACCAGTGAGCAGGCCGTTACAGTAGTCTAATCTACTGGAGACAAACGCATGGATAAGTCTCTCTAAATCTGGTTTTGACACTATATTTTTGATTTTGGCAATGTTTTTTAGATGGTAAAAAGCTGCTGATGTTATTGATTTGACGTGGCTATTAAAGTTCAAGTCTGAGTCCATTATTACCCCCAGATTTCTAATTTGGTTTGTAGGTTTTAGAGCGAGACTCTGGAGGTGACCGCTAACACTTTCTCTTTGTTTCTTTGGGCCAAAAACGATTATTTCAGTCTTGTCTGAGTTCAGCTGGAGAAAGTTGTTTTGCATCCACAAACTGATCTGTTGGATGCAGTGACAGAGTGAATCTACTGGTCCATAGTCACCTGCCGATAGTGAAACATAGATCTGAGTGTCGTCTGCATAATTGTGATAGGACACATTTTCACTGCGTATCAACTGACCCAACGGCAGCATGTAGAGGTTGAACAGAAGGGGACCCAGGACTGACCCTTGGGGCACTCCACAGGTCAGGGTCATGTGGTCTGAGACACAGCTACCAATTTCAACAAAGTACTTCCTGTCTTCCAGATAGGACCTTAACCAGTTTAGGGCAGTGCCAGTGATGCCCACCCAGTGCTCTAGTCTCTGTAAGAGGATCCCATGATCGACAGTGTCAAAAGCAGCACTCAGATCTAACAGAATTAAGACTGAGGCTTTGCCCGTGTCAGTGTTCAGGCGGATGTCATTTGTCACCTTGACAAGAGCAGTCTCAGTGCTGTGATGAGGTCTAAAACCTGACTGAAAAACATCAAATGAGTTGTTTATTAAGAGGAAATCTGTGAGCTGTTGGTAAACAACCTTTTCAAGGCCTTTGCCCCAAAATGGCAGATTAGAGATGGGCCGGTAATGACTCAGTACTGCGGCATCAAGACTGCTCTTCTTTAGGAGAGGCTTTATGACCGCAGTTTTCAAAGACATTGGGAATGTTCCAGATTGAAGCGACATGTTAACTATGTGAGTGAATGGTGCTAACAAACTGTTCAGCACAGACTTTAGAAATTTGGTGGGTAACACATCAAGGCAGCATGTAGATGAACTCAGACTGGTGATGATCTCATGGACAGTTTTGTCAGTTACTGGTGCAAAGTGAGTCAGCTCTAAGTGTCTTGGTGGTTTTAGGGTAATTTTTTGCATTGTGGGATTTATAGCATTTTTAATGCCCTGAACTTTGTCATTAAAGAATAATGCAAACTCATTACACTTGGATGTGGAAATGAGTTATAGAGCCTCAGTTCCCGTTATGAACCCTCAGTTCACGTTATAGACCCTCAGTTCACGTTATAGACCTTCAGTTCACGTTATAGACTCTCAGTTCACGTTATGGACCCTCAGTTCACGTTATGAACCCTCAGTTCCCGTTATGAACCCTCAGTTCACGTTATAGACCCTCAGTTCACATTATAGACCCTCAGTTCACGTTATAAACCCTCAGTTCACGTTATAGACCTTCAGTTCACGTTATAGACCTTCAGTTCACGTTATAGACTCTCAGTTCACGTTATGGACCCTCAGTTCACGTTATGAACCCTCAGTTCCCGTTATGAACCCTCAGTTCACGTTATAGACCCTCAGTTCACATTATAGACCCTCAGTTCACGTTATAAACCCTCAGTTCAAGTTATAGACCCTCAGTTCTCATTATAGACCCTCAGTTCACGTTATAGACCCTCAGTTCACGTTATAGACCCTCAGTTCACGTTATAGACTCTCAGTTCACGTTATAGACCCTCAGTTCACGTTATAGACCCTCAGTTCACGTTATAGAGTCTCAGTTCACGTTATAGACCTTCAGTTCACGTTATAGACTCTCAGTTCACGTTATAGACCTTCAGTTCACGTTAAAGACTCTCAGTTCACGTTATAGACCCTCAGTTCACGTTATAGACCCTCAGTTCACTTTATAGACCCTCAGTTCACGTTATAGACCCTCAGTTCACGTTATAGAGTCTCAGTTCACGTTATAGACCTTCAGTTCACGTTATAGACCCTCAGTTCACGTTATAGACCCTCAGTTCACGTTATAGACCCTCAGTTCTCATTATAGACCCTCAGTTCACGTTAACGACCCTCAGTTCTCATATAGACCCTCAGTTCACGTTATAGACCCTCAGTTCACGTTATAGACTCTCAGTTCACGTTATAGACCCTCAGTTCACGTTATAGACCCTCAGTTCACGTTATAGACCTTCAGTTCACGTTATAGACCCTCAGTTCACGTTATAGACCCTCAGTTCACGTTATAGACTCTCAGTTCACGTTATAGACTCTCAGTTCACGTTATAGACCCTCAGTTCACGTTATAGACGCTAAGTTTACGTTATAGAGCCTCAGTTCACGTTATAGAGTCTCAGTTCACGTTATAGACCTTCAGTTCACGTTATAAACTCTCAGTTCACGTTATAGACTCTCAGTTCACGTTATGAACCCTCAGTTCACGTTATAGACCCTCAGTTCACGTTATAGACCTTCAGTTCACGTTATAGACTCTCAGTTCACGTTATAGACCTTCAGTTCACGTTATAGACTCTCAGTTCACGTTATGAACCCTCAGTTCCCATTATGAACCCTCAGTTCACGTTATAGACCCTCAGTTCACGTTATAGACCCTCAGTTCACGTTATAGACCTTTAGTTCACGTTATAGACTCTCAGTTCACGTTATGGACCCTCAGTTCCCGTTATGAACCCTCAGTTCACGTTATAGACCCTCAGTTCACGTTATAGACCTTCAGTTCACATTATAGACCCTCAGTTCACGTTATAGACCCTCAGTTCACGTTATAGACCCTCAGTTCACGTTATAGACCTTCAGTTCACGTTACAGACCCTCAGTTCACGTTATAGACCCTCAGTTCACGTTATAGACCCTCAGTTCACGTTATAGACCTTCAGTTCACGTTATAGACTCTCAGTTCACGTTATAGACCCTCAGTTCACGTTATAGACTCTCAGTTCACGTTATAGACCCTCAGTTCACGTTATAGAGCCTCAGTTCACGTTATAGACGCTAAGTTCACGTTATAGAGCCTCAGTTCACGTTATAGACCCTCAGTTCACGTTATAGACCCTCAGTTCACGTTATAAAGTCTCAGTTCACGTTATAGACCTTCAGTTCACGTTATAAACTCTCAGTTCACGTTATAGACTCTCAGTTCACGTTATGAACCCTCAGTTCCCATTATGAACCCTCAGTTCACGTTATAGACCCTCAGTTCACGTTATAGACCTTCAGTTCACGTTATAGACTCTCAGTTCACGTTATAGACCCTCAGTTCACGTTATAGACCTTCAGTTCACGTTATAGACTCTCAGTTCACGTTATGGACCCTCAGTTCCCGTTATGAACCCTCAGTTCACGTTATAGACCCTCAGTTCACGTTATAGACCCTCAGTTCACGTTATAGACCTTCAGTTCACGTTATAAACCCTCAGTTCACGTTATAGACCCTCAATTCACGTTAACGACCCTCAGTTCTCATATAGACCCTCAGTTCACGTTATAGACCCTCAGTTCACGTTATAGACTCTGTTCACGTAATAGACCCTCAGTTCACGTTATAGACTCTGTTCAAGTTATAGACCCTCAGTTCACGTTATAGACCCTCAGTTCACGTTATAGACCCTCAGTTCACGTTATAGACCCTCAGTTCACGTTATAGACTCTCAGTTCACGTTATAGAGTTTCAGTTCACGTTATAGAGTCTCAGTTCACGTTATAGAGTCTCAGTTCACGTTATAGACCCTCAGTTCACGTTATAGACCCTCAGTTCACGTTATAGACCTTCAGTTCACGTTATAGAGTCTCAGTTCACGTTATAGACCCTCAGTTCACGTTATAGACCCTCAGTTCACGTTATAGACCTTCAGTTCACGTTATAGAGTTTCAGTTCACGTTATAGACTCTCAGTTCACGTTATAAACCCTCAGTTCACGTTATAGATTGTCATAAAATAAGAAACCTTTAAGTTTCTGTGTTTGAGTCGCTCGGCTCAGACACTAGAGGTCTCCACAGCGCAACACTCCACACTTAGACAATTTCCTCTAAATTCTCGTCTTATTGTGAAGGGTTGGACCGGATGTAGGCTCTGACACACTTCCGGTTTCTCTTTACTTGTTTCAGGCTGTTTCTCCCGTTTTCCTCTGAACCTCAAACACAAACAATCACAGAAAACACGGAGAACGCTCTGGAAATGAACCTGTCTTGGTTTAATCCTGGTTTAGTCCTGGTTTAGTCCTGGTTTAGTCCACAATCAGTCCTGGTTTAGTCCACATTCAGTCCTGGTTTAGTCCTGGTTTAGTCCTGGTTTAGTCCTGGTTTAGTCCACATTCAGTCCTGGTTTAGTCCTGGTTTAGTCCTGGTCCTGGTCGAGACTAGATTTAGACCCTGACGTCAGCCTGTAGGTCAGTGCATTGTCCATAATAAATAAAGTAATGAAGTAAAAAGAACTGAACCTGCCCTGCACCGCGTCTGGTTTGGGTTCAAATTCACCACATCAAAACCGGAACCAAACCAAGGTAACTTTAGTCGACAGAATTTTGTCAAGTGTGAACGCAATTGTAGTCCTGGATTAGTCCTGGTTTAGGCCTGCTTTAGTCCTGGTTTAGTCCTGGTTTAGACCTGCTTTAGTCCTGGTTTAGTCCTGGTTTAGTCCTGGTTTAGTCCTGATTAGTCCTGGTTTAGACCTGCTTTAGTCCTGGTTTAGTCCTGGTTTAGTCCTGCTTTAGTCCTAGTTTAGTCCTTCTTTAGTCCTGCTTTAGTCCTGATTAGTCCTGGTTTAGACCTGCTTTAGTCCTGGTTTAGTCCTGGTTTAGTCCTGGTTTAGTCCTGCTTAGTCCTGCTTTAGTCCTAGTTTAGTCCTTCTTTAGTCCTGCTTTAGTCCTGCTTTAGTCCTGGTTTAGTCCTGCTTTAGTCCTGCTTTAGTCCTTCTTTAGTCCTGCTTTAGTCCTGGTTTAGACCTGGTTTAGTCCTTCTTTAGTCCTGGTTTAGTCCTGGTTTAGACCTGGTTTAGTCCTACTTTAGTCCTTCTTTAGTCTTGGTTTAGACCTGGTTTAGTCCTTCTTTAGTCCTGGTTTAGTCCTTCTTTAGTCCTGGTTTAGACCTGCTTTAGTCCTGCTTAAGTCCTGGTTTAGTCCTGCTTTAGTCCTGCTTTAGTCCTGGTTTAGACCTGGTTTAGTCCTACTTTAGTCCTTCTTTAGTCTTGGTTTAGACCTGGTTTAGTCCTTCTTTAGTCCTGGTTTAGTCCTACTTTAGTCCTTTAGTCTTGGTTTAGACCTGGTTTAGTCCTTCTTTAGTCCTGGTTTAGTCCTTCTTTAGTCCTGCTTTAGTCCTGCTTTAGTCCTGGTTTAGTCCTGCTTTAGTCCTGCTTTAGTCCTTCTTTAGTCCTGCTTTAGTCCTGGTTTAGACCTGTTTTAGTCCTTCTTTAGTCCTGCTTTAGTCCTGCTTTAGTCCTGGTTTAGTCCTTCTTTAGTCCTGGTTTAGTCCTGGTTTAGACCTGGTTTAGTCCTGCTTTAGTCCTGGTTTAGTCCTTCTTTAGTCCTGGTTTAGTCCTGGTTTAGTCCTGCTTAGTCCTGCTTTAGTCCTGGTTTAGTCCTTCTTTAGTCCTGGTTTAGTCCTGGTTTAGTCCTGGTTTAGTCCTGGTTTAGTCCTGCTTTAGTCCTGGTTTAGTCCTGGTTTAGTCCTTCTTTAGTCCTGGTTTAGTCCTGCTTTAGTCCTGCTTTAGTCCTGGTTTATTCCTGGTTTAGTCCTGCTTTAGTCCTGGTTTAGACCTGCTTTAGTCCTTCATTAGTCCTGGTTTATTCCTGGTTTAGTCCTGCTTTAGTCCTAGTTTAGTCCTTCTTTAGTCCTGCTTTAGTCCTGGTTTAGACCTGGTTTAGACCGGGTTTAGTCCTACTTTAGTCCTTCTTTAGTCTTGGTTTAGACCTGGTTTAGTCCTTCTTTAGTCCTTCTTTAGTCCCAGTTTGGACCTGGTTTAGTCCTTCTTTAGTCCTTCTTTAGTCCTGGTTTAGTCCTTCTTTAGTTCTGGTTTAGTCCCTCTTTAGTCCTGGTTTAGACCTGGTTTAGTCCTTCTTTATTCCTGGTTAAGTCCTTCTTTAGTCCTGGTTTAGTCCTGGTTTAGTCCTTCTTTAGTCCTGGTTTAGTCCTGGTTTAGACCTGGTTTAGTCCTGCTTTAGTCCTGCTTTAGTCCTGGTTTAGACCTGGTTTAGTCCTGCTTTAGTCCTGCTTTAGTCCTGGTTTATTCCTGGTTTAGTCCTGCTTTAGTCCTGGTTTAGTCCTGGTTTAGTCCTGGTTTAGACCTTGTTTAGTCCTTCTTTAGTCCTGCTTTAGTCCTGGTTTAGACCTAGTTTAGTGCTTCTTTAGTCCTGGTTTAGTCCTGGTTTAGACCTGGTTTAGTCCTACTTTAGTCCTTCTTTAGTCTTGGTTTAGACCTGGTTTTGTCCTTCTTTAGTCCCAGTTTGGACCTGGTTTAGTCCTTCTTTAGTCCTGGTTTAGTCCTTCTTTAGTCCTTCTTTAGACCTGGTTTAGTCCTTCTTTAGTCCTGGTTTAGTCCTTCTTTAGTCTTTCTTTAGTGCTGCTTTAGTCCTTCTTTAGTCCTGGTTTAGTCATTCATTAGTCCTGGTTTAGTCCTGCTTTAGGCCTTCTTTAGTCCTGGTTTCGACCTGGTTTAGTCCTTCTTTAGTTCTGGGTTAGTCCTTCTTTAGTCCTGGTTTAGACCTGGTTTAGTCCTTCTTTAGTCCTGGTTAAGTCCTTCTTTGGTCCTGGTTTAGACCTGGTTTAGTCCTTCTTTAGTCCTGGTTAAGTCCTTCTTTGGTCCTGGTTTAGTCCTGGTTTAGTCCTTCTTTAGTCCTGGTTTAGTCCTGGTTTAGTCCTGGTTTAATCCTGCTTAGTCCTGCTTTATTCCTGGTTTAGTCCTGCTTTAGTCCTGATTTAGTCCTGCTTTAGTCCTGCTTTAGTCCTGGTTTAGTCCTGGTTTAGTCCTGCTTTAGTCCTGGTTTAGTCCTTCTTTAGTCCTGGTTTAGTCCTGCTTTAGTCCTGCTTTAGTCCTTCTTTAGTCCTGGTTTAGACCTGGTTTAGTCCTTCTTTAGTCCTGGTTTAGTCCTGCTTTAGTCCTGCTTTAGTCCTGCTTTAGTCCTGGTTTAGACCTGGTTTATTCCTTCTTTAGTCCTGCTTTAGTCCTGGTTTAGTCCTGGTTTCGGGCTGGTTAGTCCTGCTTTAGTCCTTCTTTAGTCCTGGTTTAGACCTAGTTTAGTCTTTCATTAGTCCTGGTTTAGTCCTGCTTTAGACCTGGTTTAGTCCTGCTTTAGTCCTGGTTTAGTCCTGCTTTAGTCCTGGTATAGACCTAGTTTAGTCCTGGTTTAGTCCTTCTTTAGTCCTGGTTAAGTCCTGCTTTAGTCATGGTTTATTCCTGGTTTAGTCCTGCGTTAGTCCTGCTTTAGTCCTGGTTTATTCCTGGTTTAGTCCTGCTTTAGTCCTGCTTAGTCCTGCTTTAGTCCTAGTTTAGTCCTTCTTTAGTCCTGCATTAGTCCTGCTTTAGTCCTGCTTTAGTCCTGGTTTAGTCCTGGTTTGGACCTGGTTTAGTTCTTCTTAAGTCCCAGTTTGGACCTGGTTTAGTCCTTCTTTAGTCCTGGTTTAGTCCTTCTTTAGACCTGATTTAGTCCTTCTTTATTCCTGGTTAAGTCCTTCTTTAGTCCTGGTTTAGTCCTGGATTTGTCCTGCTTAGGCCTGCTTTAGTCCTTCTTATGTCCTGCTTTAGTCCTGGTTTATTCCTGGTTTTATCCTGCTTAGGTCCTGCTTTAGTCCTGGTTTAGACCTGGTTTAGTTCTGCTTTAGTCCTGCTTTAGTCCTGGTTTATTCCTGGTTCAGTCCTGCTTTAGTCCTTCATTAGTCCTGGTTTAGTCCTGATTTAGTCCTAGTTCAGTCCTTCTTTAGTCCTGCTTTAGTCCTGCTTTAGTCCTGGTTTAGTCCTGGTTTAGTCGTGGTTTAGACCTGGTTTAGTCCTGCTTTAGTCCTGGTTTAGTCCTGGTTTAGACCTGGTTTAGTCCTACTTTAGTCCTTCTTTAGTCTTGGTTTAGTCCTTCTTTAGTCCTGGTTTAGTCCTGCTTTAGTCCTTCTTTAGTCCTGGTTTAGTCCTTCTTTAGTCCTGGTTTAGTCCTTCTTTAGTCCTTCTTTAGTCCAGGTTTAGTCCTTCTTTAGTCCTGGTTTAGTCCTTCTTTAGTCCTGGTTTAGTCCTTCTTTAGTCCTTCTTCAGTCCTGGTTTAGTCCTTCTTTAGTCCTTCTTTAGTCCTGGTTTAGTCCTTCTTTAGACCTTGTTTAGTCCTTCTTTAGTCCTGCTTTAGTCCTGGTTTAGTCCTGGTTTAGTCGTGGTTTAGACCTTGTTTAGTCCTTCTTTAGTCCTGCTTTAGTCCTGGTTTAGACCTGGTTTAGTCCTACTTTAGTCCTTCTTTAGTCTTGGTTTAGACCTGGTTTAGTCCTTCTTTAGTCCTGGTTTAGTCCTGCTTTATTCCTTCTTTAGTCCCAGTTTGGACCTGGTTTAGTCCTTCTTTAGTCCTGGTTTAGTCCTTCTGTAGTCCTTCTTTACTCCTGGTTTAGTCCTTCTTTAGTCCTGGTTTAGTCCTTCTTTAGTCCTGGTTTAGACCTGGTTTAGTCCTTCTTTATTCCTGGTTAAGTCCTTCTTTAGTCCTGCTTTAGTCCTGGTTTAGACCTGCTTTAGTCCTTCATTAGTCCTGGTTTAGTCCTGCTTTAGTCCTAGTTTAGTCCTTCTTTAGTCCTGCTTTAGTCCTGCTTTAGTCCTGGTTTGGACCTGGTTTAGTCCTTCTTTAGTCCTGCTTTAGTCCTGGTTTAGTCGTGGTTTAGACCTTGTTTAGTCCTTCTTTAGTCCTGCTTTAGTCTTGGTTTAGACCTGGTATAGTCCTTCTTTAGTCCTGGTTTAGTCCTGCTTTAGTCCTTCTTTAGTCCCAGTTTGGACCTGGTTTAGTCCTTCTTTAGTCCTGGTTTAGTCCTGCTTTAGTCCTGGTTTAGTCGTGGTTTAGACCTTGTTTAGTCCTTCTTTAGTCATGCTTTAGTCTTGGTTTAGACCTGGTATAGTCCTTCTTTAGTCCTGGTTTAGTCCTGCTTTAGTCCTTCTTTAGTCCCAGTTTGGACCTGGTTTAGTCCTTCTTTAGTCCTGGTTTAGTCCTTCTTTAGTCCTGGTTTAGTCCTTCTTTAGTCCTGGTTTAGTCCTTCTTTAGTCCTGGTTTGGACCTGGTTTAGTCCTTCTTTAGTCCTGGTTTAGTCCTGCTTTAGTCCTTCTTTAGTCCCAGTTTGGACCTGGTTTAGTCCTTCTTTAGTCCTGGTTTAGTCCTTCTTTAGTCCTGGTTTAGTCCTTCTTTAGTCCTGGTTTAGTCCTTCTTTAGTCCTGGTTTAGTCCTGCTTTAGTCCTGGTTTAGTCCTACTTTAGTCCTGGTTTAGTCCTGGTTTAGACCTGGTTTAGTCCTGCTTTAGTCCCGGTTTAGTCCTGCTTTAGTCCTGGTTTAGACCTGGTTTAGTCCTGCTTTAGTCCTGGTTTATTTCTGGTTTAGTCCTGGTTTGGACCTGGTTTAGTCCTTCTTTAGTCCTGGTTTAGTCCTTCTTTAGTCCTTCTTTATTCCTGGTTTAGTCCTTCATTAGTCCTGGTTTAGTCCTTCTTTAGTCCTGGTTTAGACCTGGTTTAGTCCTTCTTTAGTCCTGCTTTAGTCCTTCTTTAGTCCTGGTTTAGTCCTGGTTTAGTCCTGCTTAGTCCTGCTTTAGTCCTGGTTTAGTCCTGGTTTAGTCCTGCTTTAGTCCTGCTTTAGTCCTGGTTTAGTCCTGGTTTAGACCTGGTTTAGTCCTGCTTAAGTCCTGGTTTAGACCTGGTTTAGTCCTTCTTTAGTCCTGGTTTAGTCCTTCTTTAGTCCTTCTTTAGTCCCTGTTTAGTCCTGGTTTAGTCCTGCTTAGTCCTGCTTTAGTCCTGGTTTAGTCCTGGTTTAGTCCTGCTTTAGTCCTGCTTTAGTCCTGGTTTAGTCCTGGTTTAGACCTGGTTTAGTCCTGCTTAAGTCCTGCTTTAGTCCTTCTTTAGTCCTGGTTTAGACCTGGTTTAGTCCTGGTTTAGTCCTTCTTTAGTCCTGGTTTAGTCCTGCTTTAGTCCTGGTTTATTCCTGGTTTAATCATGCTTTAGTCCTGCTTTAGTCCTGGTTTAGTCTTGGTTTAGTCCTGCTTTAGTCCTGCTTTAGTTCTGGTTTATTCCTGCTTTAGTCCTGGTTTGGACCTGGTTTAGTCCTTCTTTAGTCCTGGTTTAGTCCTTCTTTAGTCCTTCTTTAGTCCTTCTTTAGTCCTGGTTTAGTCCTTCTTTAGTCCTGGTTTAGTCCTGGTTTAGTCCTGGTTTAGACCTGGTTTAGTCCTTCTTTAGTAATGGTTTAGTCCTTCTTTAGTCCTTCTTTAGTCCTGGTTTAGTCCTGGTTTAGTCCTGCTTAGTCCTGCTTTAGTCCTGGTTTAGTCCTAATTTATTCCTGGTTTAGTCCTGGTTTAGTCCTTCTTTAGTCCTGGTTTAGTCCTGCTTTAGTCCTGCTTTAGTCCTTCTTTAGTCCTGGTTTAGACCTGGTTTAGTCCTTCTTTAGTCCTGGTTTTGTCCTGCTTTAGTCCTGCTTTAGTTCTTCTTTAGTCCTGGTTTAGACCTGGTTTAGTCCTTCTTTAGTCCTGGTTTAGTCCCGCTTTAGTCCTGCTTTAGTCCTTCTTTATTCCTGGTTTAGACCTGGTTTAGTCCTTCTTTAGTCCTGGTTTAGACCTGCTTTAGTCCTTCTTTAGTCCTGCTTTAGTCCTGGTTTAGTCCTGGTTTTGAGCTGGTTTAGTCCTTCTTTAGTCCTGGTTTAGTCCTGCTTTAGTCCTGCTTTAGTCCTTCTTTAGTCCTGGTTTAGACATGGTTTAGTCCTTCTTTAGTCCTGGTTTAGTCCTGCTTTAGTCCTGCTTTAGTCCTGCTTTAGTCCTTCTTTAGTCCTGGTTTAGACCTGGTTTAGTCCTGGTTTAGTCCTTCTTTAGTCCTGGTTTAGTCCTGCTTTAGTCCTGGTTTATTCCTGGTTTAATCATGCTTTAGTCCTGCTTTAGTCCTGGTTTAGTCTTGGTTTAGTCCTGCTTTAGTCCTGCTTTAGTTCTGGTTTATTCCTGCTTTAGTCCTGGTTTGGACCTGGTTTAGTCCTTCTTTAGTCCTGGTTTAGTCCTTCTTTAGTCCTTCTTTAGTCCTGGTTTAGTCCTTCTTTAGTCCTGGTTTAGTCCTGGTTTAGTCCTGGTTTAGACCTGGTTTAGTCCTTCTTTAGTAATGGTTTAGTCCTTCTTTAGTCCTTCTTTAGTCCTGGTTTAGTCCTGGTTTAGTCCTGCTTAGTCCTGCTTTAGTCCTGGTTTAGTCCTAATTTATTCCTGGTTTAGTCCTGGTTTAGTCCTTCTTTAGTCCTGGTTTAGTCCTGCTTTAGTCCTTCTTTAGTCCTGGTTTAGACCTGGTTTAGTCCTTCTTTAGTCCTGGTTTTGTCCTGCTTTAGTCCTGCTTTAGTCCTTCTTTAGTCCTGGTTTAGACCTGGTTTAGTCCTTCTTTAGTCCTGGTTTAGTCCCGCTTTAGTCCTGCTTTAGTCCTTCTTTAGTCCTGGTTTAGACCTGGTTTAGTCCTTCTTTAGTCCTGGTTTAGACCTGCTTTAGTCCTTCTTTAGTCCTGCTTTAGTCCTGGTTTAGTCCTGGTTTTGAGCTGGTTTAGTCCTACTTTAGTCCTTCTTTAGTCTTGGTTTAGACCTGGTTTAGTCCTTCTTTAGTCCTGGTTTAGTCCTACTTTAGTCCTTTAGTCTTGGTTTAGACCTGGTTTAGTCCTTCTTTAGTCCTGGTTTAGTCCTTCTTTAGTCCTGCTTTAGTCCTGCTTTAGTCCTGGTTTAGTCCTGCTTTAGTCCTGCTTTAGTCCTTCTTTAGTCCTGCTTTAGTCCTGGTTTAGACCTGTTTTAGTCCTTCTTTAGTCCTGCTTTAGTCCTGCTTTAGTCCTGGTTTAGTCCTTCTTTAGTCCTGGTTTAGTCCTGGTTTAGACCTGGTTTAGTCCTGCTTTAGTCCTGGTTTAGTCCTTCTTTAGTCCTGGTTTAGTCCTGGTTTAGTCCTGCTTAGTCCTGCTTTAGTCCTGGTTTAGTCCTTCTTTAGTCCTGGTTTAGTCCTGGTTTAGTCCTGGTTTAGTCCTGGTTTAGTCCTGCTTTAGTCCTGGTTTAGTCCTGGTTTAGTCCTTCTTTAGTCCTGGTTTAGTCCTGCTTTAGTCCTGCTTTAGTCCTGGTTTATTCCTGGTTTAGTCCTGCTTTAGTCCTGGTTTAGACCTGCTTTAGTCCTTCATTAGTCCTGGTTTATTCCTGGTTTAGTCCTGCTTTAGTCCTAGTTTAGTCCTTCTTTAGTCCTGCTTTAGTCCTGGTTTAGACCTGGTTTAGACCGGGTTTAGTCCTACTTTAGTCCTTCTTTAGTCTTGGTTTAGACCTGGTTTAGTCCTTCTTTAGTCCTTCTTTAGTCCCAGTTTGGACCTGGTTTAGTCCTTCTTTAGTCCTTCTTTAGTCCTGGTTTAGTCCTTCTTTAGTTCTGGTTTAGTCCCTCTTTAGTCCTGGTTTAGACCTGGTTTAGTCCTTCTTTATTCCTGGTTAAGTCCTTCTTTAGTCCTGGTTTAGTCCTGGTTTAGTCCTTCTTTAGTCCTGGTTTAGTCCTGGTTTAGACCTGGTTTAGTCCTGCTTTAGTCCTGCTTTAGTCCTGGTTTAGACCTGGTTTAGTCCTGCTTTAGTCCTGCTTTAGTCCTGGTTTATTCCTGGTTTAGTCCTGCTTTAGTCCTGGTTTAGTCCTGGTTTAGTCCTGGTTTAGACCTTGTTTAGTCCTTCTTTAGTCCTGCTTTAGTCCTGGTTTAGACCTAGTTTAGTGCTTCTTTAGTCCTGGTTTAGTCCTGGTTTAGACCTGGTTTAGTCCTACTTTAGTCCTTCTTTAGTCTTGGTTTAGACCTGGTTTTGTCCTTCTTTAGTCCCAGTTTGGACCTGGTTTAGTCCTTCTTTAGTCCTGGTTTAGTCCTTCTTTAGTCCTTCTTTAGACCTGGTTTAGTCCTTCTTTAGTCCTGGTTTAGTCCTTCTTTAGTCTTTCTTTAGTGCTGCTTTAGTCCTTCTTTAGTCCTGGTTTAGTCATTCATTAGTCCTGGTTTAGTCCTGCTTTAGGCCTTCTTTAGTCCTGGTTTCGACCTGGTTTAGTCCTTCTTTAGTTCTGGGTTAGTCCTTCTTTAGTCCTGGTTTAGACCTGGTTTAGTCCTTCTTTAGTCCTGGTTAAGTCCTTCTTTGGTCCTGGTTTAGACCTGGTTTAGTCCTTCTTTAGTCCTGGTTAAGTCCTTCTTTGGTCCTGGTTTAGTCCTGGTTTAGTCCTTCTTTAGTCCTGGTTTAGTCCTGGTTTAGTCCTGGTTTAATCCTGCTTAGTCCTGCTTTATTCCTGGTTTAGTCCTGCTTTAGTCCTGATTTAGTCCTGCTTTAGTCCTGCTTTAGTCCTGGTTTAGTCCTGGTTTAGTCCTGCTTTAGTCCTGGTTTAGTCCTTCTTTAGTCCTGGTTTAGTCCTGCTTTAGTCCTGCTTTAGTCCTTCTTTAGTCCTGGTTTAGACCTGGTTTAGTCCTTCTTTAGTCCTGGTTTAGTCCTGCTTTAGTCCTGCTTTAGTCCTGCTTTAGTCCTGGTTTAGACCTGGTTTATTCCTTCTTTAGTCCTGCTTTAGTCCTGGTTTAGTCCTGGTTTCGGGCTGGTTAGTCCTGCTTTAGTCCTTCTTTAGTCCTGGTTTAGACCTAGTTTAGTCTTTCATTAGTCCTGGTTTAGTCCTGCTTTAGACCTGGTTTAGTCCTGCTTTAGTCCTGGTTTAGTCCTGCTTTAGTCCTGGTATAGACCTAGTTTAGTCCTGGTTTAGTCCTTCTTTAGTCCTGGTTAAGTCCTGCTTTAGTCATGGTTTATTCCTGGTTTAGTCCTGCGTTAGTCCTGCTTTAGTCCTGGTTTATTCCTGGTTTAGTCCTGCTTTAGTCCTGCTTAGTCCTGCTTTAGTCCTAGTTTAGTCCTTCTTTAGTCCTGCATTAGTCCTGCTTTAGTCCTGCTTTAGTCCTGGTTTAGTCCTGGTTTGGACCTGGTTTAGTTCTTCTTAAGTCCCAGTTTGGACCTGGTTTAGTCCTTCTTTAGTCCTGGTTTAGTCCTTCTTTAGACCTGATTTAGTCCTTCTTTATTCCTGGTTAAGTCCTTCTTTAGTCCTGGTTTAGTCCTGGATTTGTCCTGCTTAGGCCTGCTTTAGTCCTTCTTATGTCCTGCTTTAGTCCTGGTTTATTCCTGGTTTTATCCTGCTTAGGTCCTGCTTTAGTCCTGGTTTAGACCTGGTTTAGTTCTGCTTTAGTCCTGCTTTAGTCCTGGTTTATTCCTGGTTCAGTCCTGCTTTAGTCCTTCATTAGTCCTGGTTTAGTCCTGATTTAGTCCTAGTTCAGTCCTTCTTTAGTCCTGCTTTAGTCCTGCTTTAGTCCTGGTTTAGTCCTGGTTTAGTCGTGGTTTAGACCTGGTTTAGTCCTGCTTTAGTCCTGGTTTAGTCCTGGTTTAGACCTGGTTTAGTCCTACTTTAGTCCTTCTTTAGTCTTGGTTTAGTCCTTCTTTAGTCCTGGTTTAGTCCTGCTTTAGTCCTTCTTTAGTCCTGGTTTAGTCCTTCTTTAGTCCTGGTTTAGTCCTTCTTTAGTCCTTCTTTAGTCCAGGTTTAGTCCTTCTTTAGTCCTGGTTTAGTCCTTCTTTAGTCCTGGTTTAGTCCTTCTTTAGTCCTTCTTCAGTCCTGGTTTAGTCCTTCTTTAGTCCTTCTTTAGTCCTGGTTTAGTCCTTCTTTAGACCTTGTTTAGTCCTTCTTTAGTCCTGCTTTAGTCCTGGTTTAGTCCTGGTTTAGTCGTGGTTTAGACCTTGTTTAGTCCTTCTTTAGTCCTGCTTTAGTCCTGGTTTAGACCTGGTTTAGTCCTACTTTAGTCCTTCTTTAGTCTTGGTTTAGACCTGGTTTAGTCCTTCTTTAGTCCTGGTTTAGTCCTGCTTTATTCCTTCTTTAGTCCCAGTTTGGACCTGGTTTAGTCCTTCTTTAGTCCTGGTTTAGTCCTTCTGTAGTCCTTCTTTACTCCTGGTTTAGTCCTTCTTTAGTCCTGGTTTAGTCCTTCTTTAGTCCTGGTTTAGACCTGGTTTAGTCCTTCTTTATTCCTGGTTAAGTCCTTCTTTAGTCCTGCTTTAGTCCTGGTTTAGACCTGCTTTAGTCCTTCATTAGTCCTGGTTTAGTCCTGCTTTAGTCCTAGTTTAGTCCTTCTTTAGTCCTGCTTTAGTCCTGCTTTAGTCCTGGTTTGGACCTGGTTTAGTCCTTCTTTAGTCCTGCTTTAGTCCTGGTTTAGTCGTGGTTTAGACCTTGTTTAGTCCTTCTTTAGTCCTGCTTTAGTCTTGGTTTAGACCTGGTATAGTCCTTCTTTAGTCCTGGTTTAGTCCTGCTTTAGTCCTTCTTTAGTCCCAGTTTGGACCTGGTTTAGTCCTTCTTTAGTCCTGGTTTAGTCCTGCTTTAGTCCTGGTTTAGTCGTGGTTTAGACCTTGTTTAGTCCTTCTTTAGTCATGCTTTAGTCTTGGTTTAGACCTGGTATAGTCCTTCTTTAGTCCTGGTTTAGTCCTGCTTTAGTCCTTCTTTAGTCCCAGTTTGGACCTGGTTTAGTCCTTCTTTAGTCCTGGTTTAGTCCTTCTTTAGTCCTGGTTTAGTCCTTCTTTAGTCCTGGTTTAGTCCTTCTTTAGTCCTGGTTTGGACCTGGTTTAGTCCTTCTTTAGTCCTGGTTTAGTCCTGCTTTAGTCCTTCTTTAGTCCCAGTTTGGACCTGGTTTAGTCCTTCTTTAGTCCTGGTTTAGTCCTTCTTTAGTCCTGGTTTAGTCCTTCTTTAGTCCTGGTTTAGTCCTTCTTTAGTCCTGGTTTAGTCCTGGTTTTGTCCTGCTTAGTCCTGCTTTAGTCCTGGTTTAGTCCTACTTTAGTCCTGGTTTAGTCCTGGTTTAGACCTGGTTTAGTCCTGCTTTAGTCCCGGTTTAGTCCTGCTTTAGTCCTGGTTTAGACCTGGTTTAGTCCTGCTTTAGTCCTGGTTTATTTCTGGTTTAGTCCTGGTTTGGACCTGGTTTAGTCCTTCTTTAGTCCTGGTTTAGTCCTTCTTTAGTCCTTCTTTATTCCTGGTTTAGTCCTTCATTAGTCCTGGTTTAGTCCTTCTTTAGTCCTGGTTTAGACCTGGTTTAGTCCTTCTTTAGTCCTGCTTTAGTCCTTCTTTAGTCCTGGTTTAGTCCTGGTTTAGTCCTGCTTAGTCCTGCTTTAGTCCTGGTTTAGTCCTGGTTTAGTCCTGCTTTAGTCCTGCTTTAGTCCTGGTTTAGTCCTGGTTTAGACCTGGTTTAGTCCTGCTTAAGTCCTGGTTTAGACCTGGTTTAGTCCTTCTTTAGTCCTGGTTTAGTCCTTCTTTAGTCCTTCTTTAGTCCCTGTTTAGTCCTGGTTTAGTCCTGCTTAGTCCTGCTTTAGTCCTGGTTTAGTCCTGGTTTAGTCCTGCTTTAGTCCTGCTTTAGTCCTGGTTTAGTCCTGGTTTAGACCTGGTTTAGTCCTGCTTAAGTCCTGCTTTAGTCCTTCTTTAGTCCTGGTTTAGACCTGGTTTAGTCCTGGTTTAGTCCTTCTTTAGTCCTGGTTTAGTCCTGCTTTAGTCCTGGTTTATTCCTGGTTTAATCATGCTTTAGTCCTGCTTTAGTCCTGGTTTAGTCTTGGTTTAGTCCTGCTTTAGTCCTGCTTTAGTTCTGGTTTATTCCTGCTTTAGTCCTGGTTTGGACCTGGTTTAGTCCTTCTTTAGTCCTGGTTTAGTCCTTCTTTAGTCCTTCTTTAGTCCTTCTTTAGTCCTGGTTTAGTCCTTCTTTAGTCCTGGTTTAGTCCTGGTTTAGTCCTGGTTTAGACCTGGTTTAGTCCTTCTTTAGTAATGGTTTAGTCCTTCTTTAGTCCTTCTTTAGTCCTGGTTTAGTCCTGGTTTAGTCCTGCTTAGTCCTGCTTTAGTCCTGGTTTAGTCCTAATTTATTCCTGGTTTAGTCCTGGTTTAGTCCTTCTTTAGTCCTGGTTTAGTCCTGCTTTAGTCCTGCTTTAGTCCTTCTTTAGTCCTGGTTTAGACCTGGTTTAGTCCTTCTTTAGTCCTGGTTTTGTCCTGCTTTAGTCCTGCTTTAGTTCTTCTTTAGTCCTGGTTTAGACCTGGTTTAGTCCTTCTTTAGTCCTGGTTTAGTCCCGCTTTAGTCCTGCTTTAGTCCTTCTTTATTCCTGGTTTAGACCTGGTTTAGTCCTTCTTTAGTCCTGGTTTAGACCTGCTTTAGTCCTTCTTTAGTCCTGCTTTAGTCCTGGTTTAGTCCTGGTTTTGAGCTGGTTTAGTCCTTCTTTAGTCCTGGTTTAGTCCTGCTTTAGTCCTGCTTTAGTCCTTCTTTAGTCCTGGTTTAGACATGGTTTAGTCCTTCTTTAGTCCTGGTTTAGTCCTGCTTTAGTCCTGCTTTAGTCCTGCTTTAGTCCTTCTTTAGTCCTGGTTTAGACCTGGTTTAGTCCTGGTTTAGTCCTTCTTTAGTCCTGGTTTAGTCCTGCTTTAGTCCTGGTTTATTCCTGGTTTAATCATGCTTTAGTCCTGCTTTAGTCCTGGTTTAGTCTTGGTTTAGTCCTGCTTTAGTCCTGCTTTAGTTCTGGTTTATTCCTGCTTTAGTCCTGGTTTGGACCTGGTTTAGTCCTTCTTTAGTCCTGGTTTAGTCCTTCTTTAGTCCTTCTTTAGTCCTGGTTTAGTCCTTCTTTAGTCCTGGTTTAGTCCTGGTTTAGTCCTGGTTTAGACCTGGTTTAGTCCTTCTTTAGTAATGGTTTAGTCCTTCTTTAGTCCTTCTTTAGTCCTGGTTTAGTCCTGGTTTAGTCCTGCTTAGTCCTGCTTTAGTCCTGGTTTAGTCCTAATTTATTCCTGGTTTAGTCCTGGTTTAGTCCTTCTTTAGTCCTGGTTTAGTCCTGCTTTAGTCCTTCTTTAGTCCTGGTTTAGACCTGGTTTAGTCCTTCTTTAGTCCTGGTTTTGTCCTGCTTTAGTCCTGCTTTAGTCCTTCTTTAGTCCTGGTTTAGACCTGGTTTAGTCCTTCTTTAGTCCTGGTTTAGTCCCGCTTTAGTCCTGCTTTAGTCCTTCTTTAGTCCTGGTTTAGACCTGGTTTAGTCCTTCTTTAGTCCTGGTTTAGACCTGCTTTAGTCCTTCTTTAGTCCTGCTTTAGTCCTGGTTTAGTCCTGGTTTTGAGCTGGTTTAGTCCTTCTTTAGTCCTGGTTTAGTCCTGCTTTAGTCCTGCTTTAGTCCTTCTTTAGTCCTGGTTTAGACATGGTTTAGTCCTTCTTTAGTCCTGGTTTAGTCCTGCTTTAGTCCTGCTTTAGTCCTTCTTTAGTCCTGGTTTAGTCCTGGTTTAGTCCTGGTTTAGTCCTGCTTTAGTCCTGGTTTAGACCTGGTTTAGTCCTTCTTTAGTCCTGGTTTAGACCTGCTTTAGTCCTTCTTTAGTCCTGGTTTAGTCCTGGTTTTGAGCTGGTTTAGTCCTGCTTTAGTCCTTCTTTAGTCCTGGTTTAGTCCTGGTTTAATCCTGGTTTAGTCCTGCTTAGTCCTGCTTTAGTCCTGGTTTAGTCCTTCTTTAGTCCTGCTTTAGTCCTGCTTTTATTCCTGGTTTAATCCTTGTTTAGTCTTTCTTTAGTCCTGCTTTACTCCTTCATTAGTCCTGCTTTAGTCCTGCTTTAGTCCTGGTTTAGTCCTGGTTTAGACCTGGTTTAGTCCTGCTTTAGTCCTGCTTTAGTTCTGGTTTATTCCTGCTTTAGTCCTGGTTTAGTCCTGGTTTAGACCTGGTTTAGTCTTGCTTTAGTCCTGGTTTGGACCTGGTTTAGTCCTGGTTTAGTCCTGCTTTAGTCCTTCTTTAGTTCTGGTTTATTCCTGCTTTAGTCCTGGTTTAGTCCTGGTTTAGACCTGGTTTAGTCTTGCTTTAGTCCTGGTTTGGACCTGGTTTAGTCCTGGTTTAGTCCTGCTTTAGTCCTGCTTTAGTCCTGCTTTCGTCCTGGTTTAGTCCTGGTTTGGACCTGGTTTAGTCCTACTTTAGTCCTTCTTTAGTCTTTGTTTATTCCTGCTTTAGTCCTGGTTTGGACCGGGTTTAGTCCTGGTTTAGTCCTGCTTTAGTCCTGCTTTAGTCCTTCTTTAGTCCTGGTTTAGTCCTGCTTTAGTCCTTCTTTAGTCCCCAGTTTGGACATGGTTTAGTCCTTCTTTAGTCCTGGTTTAGTCCTTTTTAGTCCTTCTTAAGTCCTAGTTTAGTCCTTCTTTAGTCCTGGTTTAGTCCTTCTTTAGTCCTGGTTTAGTCCTGGTTTAGACTAGGTTTAGTCCTTCTTTAGTCCTGGTTTAGTCCTTCTTTAGTCCTGGTTTAGTCCTTCTTTAGTCCTGGTTAAGTCCTGCTTTAGTCCTGGTTTAGTCCTTCTTTAGTCCTGGTTTAGTCCTGCTTTAGTCCTGCTTTAGTCCTTCTTTAGTCCTGGTTTAGACCTGGTTTAGTCCTTCTTTAGTCCTGGTTTAGTCCCGCTTTAGTCCTGCTTTAGTCCTTCTTTAGTCCTGGTTTAGACCTGGTTTAGTCCTTCTTTAGTCCTGGTTTAGACCTGCTTTAGTCCTTCTTTAGTCCTGCTTTAGTCCTGGTTTAGTCCTGGTTTTGAGCTGGTTTAGTCCTTCTTTAGTCCTGGTTTAGTCCTGCTTTAGTCCTGCTTTAGTCCTTCTTTAGTCCTGGTTTAGACCTGGTTTAGTCCTTCTTTAGTCCTGGTTTAGTCCTGCTTTAGTCCTGCTTTGGTCCTTCTTTAGTCCTGGTTTAGTCCTGGTTTAGTCCTGGTTTAGTCCTGCTTAGTCCTGCTTTAGTCCTGGTTTAGACCTGGTTTAGTCCTTCTTTAGTCCTGGTTTAGACCTGCTTTAGTCCTTCTTTAGTCCTGGTTTAGTCCTGGTTTTGAGCTGGTTTAGTCCTGCTTTAGTCCTTCTTTAGTCCTGGTTTAGTCCTGGTTTAATCCTGGTTTAGTCCTGCTTAGTCCTGCTTTAGTCCTGGTTTAGTCCTTCTTTAGTCCTGCTTTAGTCCTGCTTTTATTACTGGTTTAGTCCTTGTTTAGTCTTTCTTTAGTCCTGCTTTACTCCTTCTTTAGTCCTGCTTTAGTCCTGCTTTAGTCCTGGTTTAGTCCTGGTTTAGACCTGGTTTAGTCCTGCTTTAGTCCTGGTTTAGTCTTGGTTTAGTCCTGCTTTAGTCCTGCTTTAGTTCTGGTTTATTCCTGCTTTAGTCCTGGTTTAGTCCTGGTTTAGACCTGGTTTAGTCTTGCTTTAGTCCTGGTTTGGACCTGGTTTAGTCCTGGTTTAGTCCTGCTTTAGTCCTGCTTTAGTCCTGGTTTAGTCCTGGTTTGGACCTGGTTTAGTCCTACTTTAGTCCTTCTTTAGTCTTTGTTTATTCCTGCTTTAGTCCTGGTTTAGTCCTGCTTTAGTCCTTCTTTAGTCCTGGTTTGGACATGGTTTAGTCCTTCTTTAGTCCTGGTTTAGTCCTGCTTTAGTCCTTCTTTAGTCCCCAGTTTGGACATGGTTTAGTCCTTCTTTAGTCCTGGTTTAGTCCTTTTTAGTCCTTCTTAAGTCCTAGTTTAGTCCTTCTTTAGTCCTGGTTTAGTCCTTCTTTACTCCTGGTTTAGTCCTGGTTTAGACTAGGTTTAGTCCTTCTTTAGTCCTGGTTTAGTCCTTCTTTAGTCCTGGTTTAGTCCTTCTTTAGTCCTCGTTTAGTCCTTCTTTATTCCTGGTTAAGTCCTGCTTTAGTCCTGCTTTAGGCCTGCTTAGTCCTGCTTTAGTCCTAGTTTAGTCCTTCTTTAGTCCTGCTTTAGTCCTGGTTTGGACCTGGTTTAGTCCTTCTTTAGTCCTGGTTTAGTCCTTCTTTAGTCCTTCTTCAGTCTTGGTTTAGTCCTTCTTTAGTCCTGGTTTAGTCCTTCTTTAGTCCTGGTTTAGTCCTTCTTTAGTCCTGGTTTAGACCTGGTTTAGTCGTGGTTTAGACCTTGTTTAGTCCTTCTTTAGTCCTGCTTTAGTCCTGGTTTAGTCCTGGTTTAGTCGTGGTTTAGACCTTGTTTAGTCCTTCTTTGGTCCTGCTTTAGTCCTGGTTTAGACCTGGTTTAGTCCTACTTTAGTCCTTCTTTAGTCTTGGTTTAGACCTGGTTTAGTCCTTCTTTAGTCCTGGTTTAGTCCTGCTTTATTCCTTCTTTAGTCCCAGTTTGGACCTGGTTTAGTCCTTCTTTAGTCCTGGTTTAGTCCTTCTGTAGTCCTTCTTTAGTCCTGGTCTAGTCCTTCTTTAGTCCTGGTTTAGTCCTTCTTTAGTCCTGGTTTAGACCTGGTTTAGTCCTTCTTTATTCCTGGTTTAGTCCTGCTTAGTCCTGCTTTAGTCCTGGTTTAGTCCTTCTTTAGTCCTGGTTTAGTCCTGGTTTAGTCCTGGTTTAGTCCTGGTTTAGTCCTGCTTTAGTCCTGGTTTAGTCCTGGTTTAGTCCTTCTTTAGTCCTGGTTTAGTCCTGCTTTAGTCCTGCTTTAGTCCTGGTTTATTCCTGGTTTAGTCCTGCTTTAGTCCTGGTTTAGACCTGCTTTAGTCCTTCATTAGTCCTGGTTTATTCCTGGTTTAGTCCTGCTTTAGTCCTAGTTTAGTCCTTCTTTAGTCCTGCTTTAGTCCTGGTTTAGACCTGGTTTAGACCGGGTTTAGTCCTACTTTAGTCCTTCTTTAGTCTTGGTTTAGACCTGGTTTAGTCCTTCTTTAGTCCTTCTTTAGTCCCAGTTTGGACCTGGTTTAGTCCTTCTTTAGTCCTTCTTTAGTCCTGGTTTAGTCCTTCTTTAGTTCTGGTTTAGTCCCTCTTTAGTCCTGGTTTAGACCTGGTTTAGTCCTTCTTTATTCCTGGTTAAGTCCTTCTTTAGTCCTGGTTTAGTCCTGGTTTAGTCCTTCTTTAGTCCTGGTTTAGTCCTGGTTTAGACCTGGTTTAGTCCTGCTTTAGTCCTGCTTTAGTCCTGGTTTAGACCTGGTTTAGTCCTGCTTTAGTCCTGCTTTAGTCCTGGTTTATTCCTGGTTTAGTCCTGCTTTAGTCCTGGTTTAGTCCTGGTTTAGTCCTGGTTTAGACCTTGTTTAGTCCTTCTTTAGTCCTGCTTTAGTCCTGGTTTAGACCTAGTTTAGTGCTTCTTTAGTCCTGGTTTAGTCCTGGTTTAGACCTGGTTTAGTCCTACTTTAGTCCTTCTTTAGTCTTGGTTTAGACCTGGTTTTGTCCTTCTTTAGTCCCAGTTTGGACCTGGTTTAGTCCTTCTTTAGTCCTGGTTTAGTCCTTCTTTAGTCCTTCTTTAGACCTGGTTTAGTCCTTCTTTAGTCCTGGTTTAGTCCTTCTTTAGTCTTTCTTTAGTGCTGCTTTAGTCCTTCTTTAGTCCTGGTTTAGTCATTCATTAGTCCTGGTTTAGTCCTGCTTTAGGCCTTCTTTAGTCCTGGTTTCGACCTGGTTTAGTCCTTCTTTAGTTCTGGGTTAGTCCTTCTTTAGTCCTGGTTTAGACCTGGTTTAGTCCTTCTTTAGTCCTGGTTAAGTCCTTCTTTGGTCCTGGTTTAGACCTGGTTTAGTCCTTCTTTAGTCCTGGTTAAGTCCTTCTTTGGTCCTGGTTTAGTCCTGGTTTAGTCCTTCTTTAGTCCTGGTTTAGTCCTGGTTTAGTCCTGGTTTAATCCTGCTTAGTCCTGCTTTATTCCTGGTTTAGTCCTGCTTTAGTCCTGATTTAGTCCTGCTTTAGTCCTGCTTTAGTCCTGGTTTAGTCCTGGTTTAGTCCTGCTTTAGTCCTGGTTTAGTCCTTCTTTAGTCCTGGTTTAGTCCTGCTTTAGTCCTGCTTTAGTCCTTCTTTAGTCCTGGTTTAGACCTGGTTTAGTCCTTCTTTAGTCCTGGTTTAGTCCTGCTTTAGTCCTGCTTTAGTCCTGCTTTAGTCCTGGTTTAGACCTGGTTTATTCCTTCTTTAGTCCTGCTTTAGTCCTGGTTTAGTCCTGGTTTCGGGCTGGTTAGTCCTGCTTTAGTCCTTCTTTAGTCCTGGTTTAGACCTAGTTTAGTCTTTCATTAGTCCTGGTTTAGTCCTGCTTTAGACCTGGTTTAGTCCTGCTTTAGTCCTGGTTTAGTCCTGCTTTAGTCCTGGTATAGACCTAGTTTAGTCCTGGTTTAGTCCTTCTTTAGTCCTGGTTAAGTCCTGCTTTAGTCATGGTTTATTCCTGGTTTAGTCCTGCGTTAGTCCTGCTTTAGTCCTGGTTTATTCCTGGTTTAGTCCTGCTTTAGTCCTGCTTAGTCCTGCTTTAGTCCTAGTTTAGTCCTTCTTTAGTCCTGCATTAGTCCTGCTTTAGTCCTGCTTTAGTCCTGGTTTAGTCCTGGTTTGGACCTGGTTTAGTTCTTCTTAAGTCCCAGTTTGGACCTGGTTTAGTCCTTCTTTAGTCCTGGTTTAGTCCTTCTTTAGACCTGATTTAGTCCTTCTTTATTCCTGGTTAAGTCCTTCTTTAGTCCTGGTTTAGTCCTGGATTTGTCCTGCTTAGGCCTGCTTTAGTCCTTCTTATGTCCTGCTTTAGTCCTGGTTTATTCCTGGTTTTATCCTGCTTAGGTCCTGCTTTAGTCCTGGTTTAGACCTGGTTTAGTTCTGCTTTAGTCCTGCTTTAGTCCTGGTTTATTCCTGGTTCAGTCCTGCTTTAGTCCTTCATTAGTCCTGGTTTAGTCCTGATTTAGTCCTAGTTCAGTCCTTCTTTAGTCCTGCTTTAGTCCTGCTTTAGTCCTGGTTTAGTCCTGGTTTAGTCGTGGTTTAGACCTGGTTTAGTCCTGCTTTAGTCCTGGTTTAGTCCTGGTTTAGACCTGGTTTAGTCCTACTTTAGTCCTTCTTTAGTCTTGGTTTAGTCCTGCTTTAGTCCTGGTTTAGTCCTGCTTTAGTCCTTCTTTAGTCCTGGTTTAGTCCTTCTTTAGTCCTGGTTTAGTCCTTCTTTAGTCCTTCTTTAGTCCAGGTTTAGTCCTTCTTTAGTCCTGGTTTAGTCCTTCTTTAGTCCTGGTTTAGTCCTTCTTTAGTCCTTCTTCCGTCCTGGTTTAGTCCTTCTTTAGTCCTTCTTTAGTCCTGGTTTAGTCCTTCTTTAGACCTTGTTTAGTCCTTCTTTAGTCCTGCTTTAGTCCTGGTTTAGTCCTGGTTTAGTCGTGGTTTAGACCTTGTTTAGTCCTTCTTTAGTCCTGCTTTAGTCCTGGTTTAGACCTGGTTTAGTCCTACTTTAGTCCTTCTTTAGTCTTGGTTTAGACCTGGTTTAGTCCTTCTTTAGTCCTGGTTTAGTCCTGCTTTATTCCTTCTTTAGTCCCAGTTTGGACCTGGTTTAGTCCTTCTTTAGTCCTGGTTTAGTCCTTCTGTAGTCCTTCTTTACTCCTGGTTTAGTCCTTCTTTAGTCCTGGTTTAGTCCTTCTTTAGTCCTGGTTTAGACCTGGTTTAGTCCTTCTTTATTCCTGGTTAAGTCCTTCTTTAGTCCTGCTTTAGTCCTGGTTTAGACCTGCTTTAGTCCTTCATTAGTCCTGGTTTAGTCCTGCTTTAGTCCTAGTTTAGTCCTTCTTTAGTCCTGCTTTAGTCCTGCTTTAGTCCTGGTTTGGACCTGGTTTAGTCCTTCTTTAGTCCTGCTTTAGTCCTGGTTTAGTCGTGGTTTAGACCTTGTTTAGTCCTTCTTTAGTCCTGCTTTAGTCTTGGTTTAGACCTGGTATAGTCCTTCTTTAGTCCTGGTTTATTCCTGCTTTAGTCCTTCTTTAGTCCCAGTTTGGACCTGGTTTAGTCCTTCTTTAGTCCTGGTTTAGTCCTGCTTTAGTCCTGGTTTAGTCGTGGTTTAGACCTTGTTTAGTCCTTCTTTAGTCATGCTTTAGTCTTGGTTTAGACCTGGTATAGTCCTTCTTTAGTCCTGGTTTAGTCCTGCTTTAGTCCTTCTTTAGTCCCAGTTTGGACCTGGTTTAGTCCTTCTTTAGTCCTGGTTTAGTCCTTCTTTAGTCCTGGTTTAGTCCTTCTTTAGTCCTGGTTTAGTCCTTCTTTAGTCCTGGTTTGGACCTGGTTTAGTCCTTCTTTAGTCCTGGTTTAGTCCTGCTTTAGTCCTTCTTTAGTCCCAGTTTGGACCTGGTTTAGTCCTTCTTTAGTCCTGGTTTAGTCCTTCTTTAGTCCTGGTTTAGTCCTTCTTTAGTCCTGGTTTAGTCCTTCTTTAGTCCTGGTTTAGTCCTGGTTTTGTCCTGCTTAGTCCTGCTTTAGTCCTGGTTTAGTCCTACTTTAGTCCTGGTTTAGTCCTGGTTTAGACCTGGTTTAGTCCTGCTTTAGTCCCGGTTTAGTCCTGCTTTAGTCCTGGTTTAGACCTGGTTTAGTCCTGCTTTAGTCCTGGTTTATTTCTGGTTTAGTCCTGGTTTGGACCTGGTTTAGTCCTTCTTTAGTCCTGGTTTAGTCCTTCTTTAGTCCTTCTTTATTCCTGGTTTAGTCCTTCATTAGTCCTGGTTTAGTCCTTCTTTAGTCCTGGTTTAGACCTGGTTTAGTCCTTCTTTAGTCCTGCTTTAGTCCTTCTTTAGTCCTGGTTTAGTCCTGGTTTAGTCCTGCTTAGTCCTGCTTTAGTCCTGGTTTAGTCCTGGTTTAGTCCTGCTTTAGTCCTGCTTTAGTCCTGGTTTAGTCCTGGTTTAGACCTGGTTTAGTCCTGCTTAAGTCCTGGTTTAGACCTGGTTTAGTCCTTCTTTAGTCCTGGTTTAGTCCTTCTTTAGTCCTTCTTTAGTCCCTGTTTAGTCCTGGTTTAGTCCTGCTTAGTCCTGCTTTAGTCCTGGTTTAGTCCTGGTTTAGTCCTGCTTTAGTCCTGCTTTAGTCCTGGTTTAGTCCTGGTTTAGACCTGGTTTAGTCCTGCTTAAGTCCTGCTTTAGTCCTTCTTTAGTCCTGGTTTAGACCTGGTTTAGTCCTGGTTTAGTCCTTCTTTAGTCCTGGTTTAGTCCTGCTTTAGTCCTGGTTTATTCCTGGTTTAATCATGCTTTAGTCCTGCTTTAGTCCTGGTTTAGTCTTGGTTTAGTCCTGCTTTAGTCCTGCTTTAGTTCTGGTTTATTCCTGCTTTAGTCCTGGTTTGGACCTGGTTTAGTCCTTCTTTAGTCCTGGTTTAGTCCTTCTTTAGTCCTTCTTTAGTCCTTCTTTAGTCCTGGTTTAGTCCTTCTTTAGTCCTGGTTTAGTCCTGGTTTAGTCCTGGTTTAGACCTGGTTTAGTCCTTCTTTAGTAATGGTTTAGTCCTTCTTTAGTCCTTCTTTAGTCCTGGTTTAGTCCTGGTTTAGTCCTGCTTAGTCCTGCTTTAGTCCTGGTTTAGTCCTAATTTATTCCTGGTTTAGTCCTGGTTTAGTCCTTCTTTAGTCCTGGTTTAGTCCTGCTTTAGTCCTGCTTTAGTCCTTCTTTAGTCCTGGTTTAGACCTGGTTTAGTCCTTCTTTAGTCCTGGTTTTGTCCTGCTTTAGTCCTGCTTTAGTTCTTCTTTAGTCCTGGTTTAGACCTGGTTTAGTCCTTCTTTAGTCCTGGTTTAGTCCCGCTTTAGTCCTGCTTTAGTCCTTCTTTAGTCCTGGTTTAGACCTGGTTTAGTCCTTCTTTAGTCCTGGTTTAGACCTGCTTTAGTCCTTCTTTAGTCCTGCTTTAGTCCTGGTTTAGTCCTGGTTTTGAGCTGGTTTAGTCCTTCTTTAGTCCTGGTTTAGTCCTGCTTTAGTCCTGCTTTAGTCCTTCTTTAGTCCTGGTTTAGACATGGTTTAGTCCTTCTTTAGTCCTGGTTTAGTCCTGCTTTAGTCCTGCTTTAGTCCTGCTTTAGTCCTTCTTTAGTCCTGGTTTAGACCTGGTTTAGTCCTGGTTTAGTCCTTCTTTAGTCCTGGTTTAGTCCTGCTTTAGTCCTGGTTTATTCCTGGTTTAATCATGCTTTAGTCCTGCTTTAGTCCTGGTTTAGTCTTGGTTTAGTCCTGCTTTAGTCCTGCTTTAGTTCTGGTTTATTCCTGCTTTAGTCCTGGTTTGGACCTGGTTTAGTCCTTCTTTAGTCCTGGTTTAGTCCTTCTTTAGTCCTTCTTTAGTCCTGGTTTAGTCCTTCTTTAGTCCTGGTTTAGTCCTGGTTTAGTCCTGGTTTAGACCTGGTTTAGTCCTTCTTTAGTAATGGTTTAGTCCTTCTTTAGTCCTTCTTTAGTCCTGGTTTAGTCCTGGTTTAGTCCTGCTTAGTCCTGCTTTAGTCCTGGTTTAGTCCTAATTTATTCCTGGTTTAGTCCTGGTTTAGTCCTTCTTTAGTCCTGGTTTAGTCCTGCTTTAGTCCTTCTTTAGTCCTGGTTTAGACCTGGTTTAGTCCTTCTTTAGTCCTGGTTTTGTCCTGCTTTAGTCCTGCTTTAGTCCTTCTTTAGTCCTGGTTTAGACCTGGTTTAGTCCTTCTTTAGTCCTGGTTTAGTCCCGCTTTAGTCCTGCTTTAGTCCTTCTTTAGTCCTGGTTTAGACCTGGTTTAGTCCTTCTTTAGTCCTGGTTTAGACCTGCTTTAGTCCTTCTTTAGTCCTGCTTTAGTCCTGGTTTAGTCCTGGTTTTGAGCTGGTTTAGTCCTTCTTTAGTCCTGGTTTAGTCCTGCTTTAGTCCTGCTTTAGTCCTTCTTTAGTCCTGGTTTAGACATGGTTTAGTCCTTCTTTAGTCCTGGTTTAGTCCTGCTTTAGTCCTGCTTTAGTCCTTCTTTAGTCCTGGTTTAGTCCTGGTTTAGTCCTGGTTTAGTCCTGCTTAGTCCTGCTTTAGTCCTGGTTTAGACCTGGTTTAGTCCTTCTTTAGTCCTGGTTTAGACCTGCTTTAGTCCTTCTTTAGTCCTGGTTTAGTCCTGGTTTTGAGCTGGTTTAGTCCTGCTTTAGTCCTTCTTTAGTCCTGGTTTAGTCCTGGTTTAATCCTGGTTTAGTCCTGCTTAGTCCTGCTTTAGTCCTGGTTTAGTCCTTCTTTAGTCCTGCTTTAGTCCTGCTTTTATTCCTGGTTTAATCCTTGTTTAGTCTTTCTTTAGTCCTGCTTTACTCCTTCATTAGTCCTGCTTTAGTCCTGCTTTAGTCCTGGTTTAGTCCTGGTTTAGACCTGGTTTAGTCCTGCTTTAGTCCTGCTTTAGTTCTGGTTTATTCCTGCTTTAGTCCTGGTTTAGTCCTGGTTTAGACCTGGTTTAGTCTTGCTTTAGTCCTGGTTTGGACCTGGTTTAGTCCTGGTTTAGTCCTGCTTTAGTCCTGCTTTAGTTCTGGTTTATTCCTGCTTTAGTCCTGGTTTAGTCCTGGTTTAGACCTGGTTTAGTCTTGCTTTAGTCCTGGTTTGGACCTGGTTTAGTCCTGGTTTAGTCCTGCTTTAGTCCTGCTTTAGTCCTGCTTTCGTCCTGGTTTAGTCCTGGTTTGGACCTGGTTTAGTCCTACTTTAGTCCTTCTTTAGTCTTTGTTTATTCCTGCTTTAGTCCTGGTTTGGACCGGGTTTAGTCCTGGTTTAGTCCTGCTTTAGTCCTGCTTTAGTCCTTCTTTAGTCCTGGTTTGGACATGGTTTAGTCCTTCTTTAGTCCTGGTTTAGTCCTGCTTTAGTCCTTCTTTAGTCCCCAGTTTGGACATGGTTTAGTCCTTCTTTAGTCCTGGTTTAGTCCTTTTTAGTCCTTCTTAAGTCCTAGTTTAGTCCTTCTTTAGTCCTGGTTTAGTCCTTCTTTAGTCCTGGTTTAGTCCTGGTTTAGACTAGGTTTAGTCCTTCTTTAGTCCTGGTTTAGTCCTTCTTTAGTCCTGGTTTAGTCCTTCTTTAGTCCTGGTTAAGTCCTGCTTTAGTCCTGGTTTAGTCCTTCTTTAGTCCTGGTTTAGTCCTGCTTTAGTCCTGCTTTAGTCCTTCTTTAGTCCTGGTTTAGACCTGGTTTAGTCCTTCTTTAGTCCTGGTTTAGTCCCGCTTTAGTCCTGCTTTAGTCCTTCTTTAGTCCTGGTTTAGACCTGGTTTAGTCCTTCTTTAGTCCTGGTTTAGACCTGCTTTAGTCCTTCTTTAGTCCTGCTTTAGTCCTGGTTTAGTCCTGGTTTTGAGCTGGTTTAGTCCTTCTTTAGTCCTGGTTTAGTCCTGCTTTAGTCCTGCTTTAGTCCTTCTTTAGTCCTGGTTTAGACCTGGTTTAGTCCTTCTTTAGTCCTGGTTTAGTCCTGCTTTAGTCCTGCTTTGGTCCTTCTTTAGTCCTGGTTTAGTCCTGGTTTAGTCCTGGTTTAGTCCTGCTTAGTCCTGCTTTAGTCCTGGTTTAGACCTGGTTTAGTCCTTCTTTAGTCCTGGTTTAGACCTGCTTTAGTCCTTCTTTAGTCCTGGTTTAGTCCTGGTTTTGAGCTGGTTTAGTCCTGCTTTAGTCCTTCTTTAGTCCTGGTTTAGTCCTGGTTTAATCCTGGTTTAGTCCTGCTTAGTCCTGCTTTAGTCCTGGTTTAGTCCTTCTTTAGTCCTGCTTTAGTCCTGCTTTTATTACTGGTTTAGTCCTTGTTTAGTCTTTCTTTAGTCCTGCTTTACTCCTTCTTTAGTCCTGCTTTAGTCCTGCTTTAGTCCTGGTTTAGTCCTGGTTTAGACCTGGTTTAGTCCTGCTTTAGTCCTGGTTTAGTCTTGGTTTAGTCCTGCTTTAGTCCTGCTTTAGTTCTGGTTTATTCCTGCTTTAGTCCTGGTTTAGTCCTGGTTTAGACCTGGTTTAGTCTTGCTTTAGTCCTGGTTTGGACCTGGTTTAGTCCTGGTTTAGTCCTGCTTTAGTCCTGCTTTAGTCCTGGTTTAGTCCTGGTTTGGACCTGGTTTAGTCCTACTTTAGTCCTTCTTTAGTCTTTGTTTATTCCTGCTTTAGTCCTGGTTTAGTCCTGCTTTAGTCCTGCTTTAGTCCTTCTTTAGTCCTGGTTTGGACATGGTTTAGTCCTTCTTTAGTCCTGGTTTAGTCCTGCTTTAGTCCTTCTTTAGTCCCCAGTTTGGACATGGTTTAGTCCTTCTTTAGTCCTGGTTTAGTCCTTTTTAGTCCTTCTTAAGTCCTAGTTTAGTCCTTCTTTAGTCCTGGTTTAGTCCTTCTTTACTCCTGGTTTAGTCCTGGTTTAGACTAGGTTTAGTCCTTCTTTAGTCCTGGTTTAGTCCTTCTTTAGTCCTGGTTTAGTCCTTCTTTAGTCCTCGTTTAGTCCTTCTTTATTCCTGGTTAAGTCCTGCTTTAGTCCTGCTTTAGGCCTGCTTAGTCCTGCTTTAGTCCTAGTTTAGTCCTTCTTTAGTCCTGCTTTAGTCCTGGTTTGGACCTGGTTTAGTCCTTCTTTAGTCCTGGTTTAGTCCTTCTTTAGTCCTTCTTCAGTCCTGGTTTAGTCCTTCTTTAGTCCTGGTTTAGTCCTTCTTTAGTCCTGGTTTAGTCCTTCTTTAGTCCTGGTTTAGACCTGGTTTAGTCGTGGTTTAGACCTTGTTTAGTCCTTCTTTAGTCCTGCTTTAGTCCTGGTTTAGTCCTGGTTTAGTCGTGGTTTAGACCTTGTTTAGTCCTTCTTTGGTCCTGCTTTAGTCCTGGTTTAGACCTGGTTTAGTCCTACTTTAGTCCTTCTTTAGTCTTGGTTTAGACCTGGTTTAGTCCTTCTTTAGTCCTGGTTTAGTCCTGCTTTATTCCTTCTTTAGTCCCAGTTTGGACCTGGTTTAGTCCTTCTTTAGTCCTGGTTTAGTCCTTCTGTAGTCCTTCTTTAGTCCTGGTCTAGTCCTTCTTTAGTCCTGGTTTAGTCCTTCTTTAGTCCTGGTTTAGACCTGGTTTAGTCCTTCTTTATTCCTGGTTAAGTCCTTCTTTAGTCCTGCTTTAGTCCTGGTTTAGACCTGCTTTAGTCCTTCATTAGTCCTGGTTTAGTCCTGCTTTAGTCCTAGTTTAGTCCTTCTTTAGTCCTGCTTTAGTCCTGCTTTAGTCCTGGTTTGGACCTGGTTTAGTCCTTCTTTAGTCCTGCTTTAGTCCTGGTTTAGACCTGGTTTAGTCCTTCTTTAGTCCTGCTTTAGTCCTGGTTTAGTCGTGGTTTAGACCTTGTTTTGTCCTTCTTTAGTCCTGCTTTAGTCCTGGTTTAGACCTGGTTTAGTCCTACTTTAGTCCTGGTTTAGTCCTGGTTTAGACATGGTTTAGTCCTACTTCAGTCCTTCTTTAGTCTTGGTTTAGACCTGGTATAGTCCTTCTTTAGTCCTGGTTTAGTCCTGCTTTAGTCCTTCTTTAGTCCCAGTTTGGACCTGGTTTAGTCCTTCTTTAGTCCTGGTTTAGTCCTTCTTTAGTCCTGGTTTAGTCCTTCTTTAGTCCTGGTTTAGTCCTTCTTTAGTCCTGGTTTAGACCTGGTTTAGTCCTTCTTTAGTCCTGGTTTAGTCCTTCTTTAGTCCTGGTTTAGTCCTTCTTTAGTCCTGGTTTAGTCCTGGTTTTGTCCTGCTTAGTCCTGCTTTAGTCCTGGTTTAGTCCTACTTTAGTCCTGGTTTAGTCCTGGTTTAGACCTGGGTTAGTCCTGCTTTAGTCCCGGTTTAGTCCTGCTTTAGTCCTGGTTTAGACCTAGTTTAGTCCTGGTTTAGTCCTTCTTTAGTCCTGGTTTAGTCCTGCTTTAGTCCTGGTTTATTTCTGGTTTAATCATGCTTTAGTCCTGGTTTAGTCCTTCTTTAGTCCTGGTTTAGTCCTTCTTTAGTCCTTCTTTATTCCTGGTTTAGTCCTTCATTAGTCCTGGTTTAGTCCTTCTTTAGTCCTGGTTTAGACCTGGTTTAGTCCTTCTTTAGTCCTGGTTTAGTCCTTCTTTAGTCCTTCTTTAGTCCTGCTTTAGTCCTGCTTTAGTCCTGGTTTAGTCCTGGTTTAGTCCTGCTTTAGTCCTGCTTTAGTCCTGGTTTAGTCCTGGTTTAGTCCTGCTTAAGTCCTGGTTTAGACCTGGTTTAGTCCTTCTTTAGTCCTGGTTTAGTCCTGCTTTAGTCCTGGTTTAGTCCTGGTTTAGTCCTGCTTTAGTCCTGGTTTAGTCCTGGTTTAGACCTGGTTTAGTCCTGCTTAAGTCCTGCTTTAGTCCTTCTTTAGTCCTGGTTTAGACCTGGTTTAGTCCTGGTTTAGTCCTTCTTTAGTCCTGGTTTAGTCCTGCTTTAGTCCTGGTTTATTCCTGGTTTAATCATGCTTTAGTCCTGCTTTAGTCCTGGTTTAGTCTTGGTTTAGTCCTGCTTTAGTCCTGCTTTAGTTCTGGTTTATTCCTGCTTTAGTCCTGGTTTGGACCTGGTTTAGTCCTTCTTTAGTCCTGGTTTAGTCCTTCTTTATTCCTGCTTTAGTCCTGGTTTGGACCTGGTTTAGTCCTTCTTTAGTCCTTCTTTAGTCCTGGTTTAGTCCTGGTTTAGTCCTGCTTAGTCCTGCTTTAGTCCTGGTTTAGTCCTGGTTTAGTCCTGCTTTAGTCCTGCTTTAGTCCTGGTTTAGTCCTGGTTTAGACCTGGTTTAGTCCTGCTTAAGTCCTGCTTTAGTCCTTCTTTAGTCCTGGTTTAGACCTGGTTTAGTCCTGGTTTAGTCCTTCTTTAGTCCTGGTTTAGTCCTGCTTTAGTCCTGGTTTATTCCTGGTTTAATCATGCTTTAGTCCTGCTTTAGTCCTGGTTTAGTCTTGGTTTAGTCCTGCTTTAGTCCTGCTTTAGTTCTGGTTTATTCCTGCTTTAGTCCTGGTTTGGACCTGGTTTAGTCCTTCTTTAGTCCTGGTTTAGTCCTTCTTTAGTCCTTCTTTAGTCCTGGTTTAGTCCTTCTTTAGTCCTGGTTTAGTCCTGGTTTAGTCCTGGTTTAGACCTGGTTTAGTCCTTCTTTAGTAATGGTTTAGTCCTTCTTTAGTCCTTCTTTAGTCCTGGTTTAGTCCTGGTTTAGTCCTTCTTTAGTCCTGCTTTAGTCCTGCTTTTATTCCTGGTTTAGTCCTTGTTTAGTCTTTCTTTAGTCCTGCTTTACTCCTTCTTTAGTCCTGCTTTAGTCCTACTTTAGTCCTTCTTTAGTCCTGGTTTAGACCTGGTTTAGTCCTTCTTTAGTCCTGGTTTAGTCCTGCTTTAGTCCCGCTTTAGTCCTTCTTTAGTCCTGGTTTAGACCTGGTTTAGTCCTTCTTTAGTCCTGGTTTAGTCCTGCTTTAGTCCTGCTTTAGTTCTTCTTTAGTCCTGGTTTAGACCTGGTTTAGTCCTTCTTTAGTCCTGGTTTAGACCTGCTTTAGTCCTTCTTTAGTCCTGCTTTAGTCCTGGTTTAGTCCTGGTTTTGAGCTGGTTTAGTCCTTCTTTAGTCCTGGTTTAGTCCTGCTTTAGTCCTGCTTTAGTCCTTCTTTAGTCCTGGTTTAGACCTGGTTTAGTCCTTCTTTAGTCCTGGTTTTGTCCTGCTTTAGTCCTGCTTTAGTCCTTCTTTAGTCCTGGTTTAGTCCTGGTTTAGTCCTGGTTTAGTCCTGCTTAGTCCTGCTTTAGTCCTGGTTTAGACCTGGTTTAGTCCTTCTTTAGTCCTGGTTTAGACCTGCTTTAGTCCTTCTTTAGTCCTGGTTTAGTCCTGGTTTTGAGCTGGTTTAGTCCTGCTTTAGTCCTTCTTTAGTCCTGGTTTAGTCCTGGTTTAATCCTGGTTTAGTCCTGCTTAGTCCTGCTTTAGTCCTGGTTTAGTCCTTCTTTAGTCCTGCTTTAGTCCTGCTTTTATTCCTGGTTTAGTCCTTGTTTAGTCTTTCTTTAGTCCTGCTTTACTCCTTCTTTAGTCCTGCTTTAGTCCTGCTTTAGTCCTGGTTTAGTCCTGGTTTAGACCTGGTTTAGTCCTGCTTTAGTCCTGGTTTAGTCTTGGTTTAGTCCTGCTTTAGTCCTGCTTTAGTTCTGGTTTATTCCTGCTTTAGTCCTGGTTTAGTCCTGGTTTAGACCTTGTTTAGTCTTGCTTTAGTCCTGGTTTGGACCTGGTTTAGTCCTGGTTTAGTCCTGGTTTAGTCCTGGTTTGGACCTGGTTTAGTCCTACTTTAGTCCTTCTTTAGTCTTTGTTTATTCCTGCTTTAGTCCTGATTTGGACCGGGTTTAGTCCTGGTTTAGTCCTGCTTTAGTCCTGCTTTAGTCCTGGTTTAGTCCTGCTTTAGTCCTTCTTTAGTCCCCAGTTTGGACATGGTTTAGTCCTTCTTTAGTCCTGGTTTAGTCCTTTTTAGTCCTTCTTAAGTCCTAGTTTAGTCCTTCTTTAGTCCTGGTTTAGTCCTTCTTTAGTCCTGGTTTGGACCTGGTTTAGTCCTGGTTTAATCCTTCTTTAGTCCTGGTTTAGTCCTGGTTTAGACCTGGTTTAATCCTTCTTTAGTCCTGGTTTAGTCATGGTTTAGACCTGGTTTAGTCCTGCTTTAGTCCTGGTTTGGACCTGGTTTAGTCCGGGTTTAGTCCGGGTTTGGACCTGGTTTAATCCTTCTTTAGTCCTGGTTTTGTCCTGGTTTAGTCCTGGTTTAGTCCTGCTTTAGTCCTGGTTTAGTCTTGGTTTAGTCCTGGTTTAGTCCTGCTTAGTCCTGCTTTAGTCCTGGTTTAGTCCTGGTTTAGTCTTGGTTTAGTCCTGGTTTAGTCCTGCTTTAGTCCTGCTTTAGTCCTTCTTTAGTCCTGGTTTAGACCTGGTTTAGTCCTGCTTTAGTCCTGGTTTAGTCTTGGTTTAGTCCTGGTTTAGTCCTGCTTAGTCCTGCTTTAGTCCTGGTTTAGTCCTGGTTTAGTCTTGGTTTAGTCCATGTTTAGACCTGGTTTAGTCCTGCTTAAGTCCTGCTTTAGTCCTTCTTTAGTCCTGGTTTAGACCTGGTTTAGTCCTGGTTTAGTCCTTCTTTATTCCTGGTTTAGTCCTGCTTTAGTCCTGGTTTATTCCTGGTTTAATCATGCTTTAGTCCTGCTTTAGTCCTGGTTTAGTCTTGGTTTAGTCCTGCTTTAGTCCTGCTTTAGTTCTGGTTTATTCCTGCTTTAGTCCTGGTTTGGACCTGGTTTAGTCCTTCTTTAGTCCTGGTTTAGTCCTTCTTTAGTCCTTCTTTAGTCCTGGTTTAGTCCTTCTTTAGTCCTGGTTTAGTCCTGGTTTAGTCCTTCTTTAGTAATGGTTTAGTCCTTCTTTAGTCCTTCTTTAGTCCTGGTTTAGTCCTGGTTTAGTCCTGCTTAGTCCTGCTTTAGTCCTGGTTTAGTCCTAATTTATTCCTGGTTTAGTCCTGGTTTAGACCTGGTTTAGACCTGGTTTAGTCCTTCTTTAGTCCTGGTTTAGTCCTGCTTTAGTCCTGCTTTAGTCCTTCTTTAGTCCTGGTTTAGACCTGGTTTAGTCCTTCTTTAGTCCTGGTTTAGTCCTGCTGTAGTCCTGCTTTAGTCCTTCTTTAGTCCTGGTTTAGACCTGGTTTAGTCCTTCTTTAGTCCTGGTTTAGACCTGCTTTAGTCCTTCTTTAGTCCTGCTTTAGTCCTGGTTTAGTCCTGGTTTGGACCTGGTTTAGTCCTGCTTTATTCCTGGTTTAGTCCTTCTTTAGTCCTTCTTTATTCCTGGTTTAGTCCTTCATTAGTCCTGGTTTAGTCCTTCTTTAGTCCTGGTTTAGACCTGGTTTAGTCCTTCTTTAGTCCTGGTTTAGTCCTGGTTTAGTCCTGCTTTAGTCCTGCTTTAGACCTGGTTTAGTCCTGGTTTAGACCTGGTTTAGTCCTGCTTAAGTCCTGGTTTAGACCTGGTTTAGTCCTTCTTTAGTCCTGGTTTAGTCCTTCTTTAGTCCTTCTTTAGTCCTGGTTTAGTCCTGGTTTAGTCCTGCTTAGTCCTGCTTTAGTCCTGGTTTAGTCCTGGTTTAGTCCTGCTTTAGTCCTGCTTTAGTCCTGGTTTAGTCCTGGTTTAGACCTGGTTTAGTCCTGCTTAAGTCCTGCTTTAGTCCTTCTTTAGTCCTGGTTTAGACCTGGTTTGGTCCTGGTTTAGTCCTTCTTTAGTCCTGGTTTAGTCCTGCTTTAGTCCTGGTTTATTCCTGGTTTAATCATGCTTTAGTCCTGCTTTAGTCCTGGTTTAGTCTTGGTTTAGTCCTGCTTTAGTCCTGCTTTAGTTCTGGTTTATTCCTGCTTTAGTCCTGGTTTGGACCTGGTTTAGTCCTTCTTTAGTCCTGGTTTAGTCCTTCTTTAGTCCTTCTTTAGTCCTGGTTTAGTCCTTCTTTAGTCCTGGTTTAGTCCTGGTTTAGTCCTGGTTTAGACCTGGTTTAGTCCTTCTTTAGTAATGGTTTAGTCCTTCTTTAGTCCTTCTTTAGTCCTGGTTTAGACCTGGTTTAGTCCTGCTTAGTCCTGCTTTAGTCCTGGTTTAGTCCTGCTTTAGTCCTGCTTTAGTCCTTCTTTAGTCCTGGTTTAGTCCTGCTTAGTCCTGCTTTAGTCCTGGTTTAGTCCTGGTTTAGTCTTGGTTTAGTCTTGGTTTAGTCCTGGTTTAGACCTGGTTTAGTCCTGCTTAAGTCCTGCTTTAGTCCTTCTTTAGTCCTGGTTTAGACCTGGTTTAGTCCTGGTTTAGTCCTTCTTTATTCCTGGTTTAGTCCTGCTTTAGTCCTGGTTTATTCCTGGTTTAATCATGCTTTAGTCCTGCTTTAGTCCTGGTTTAGTCTTGGTTTAGTCCTGCTTTAGTCCTGCTTTAGTTCTGGTTTATTCCTGGTTTAGTCCTGGTTTGGACCTGGTTTAGTTCTTCTTTAGTCCTGGTTTAGTCCTTCTTTAGTCCTTCTTTAGTCCTGGTTTAGTCCTTCTTTAGTCCTGGTTTAGTCCCGGTTTAGACCTGGTTTAGTCCTTCTTTAGTAATGGTTTAGTCCTTCTTTAGTCCTTCTTTAGTCCTGGTTTAGTCCTGGTTTAGTCCTGCTTAGTCCTGCTTTAGTCCTGGTTTAGTCCTAATTTATTCCTGGTTTAGTCCTGGTTTAGACCTGGTTTAGACCTGGTTTAGTCCTTCTTTAGTCCTGGTTTAGTCCTGCTTTAGTCCTGCTTTAGTCCTTCTTTAGTCCTGGTTTAGACCTGGTTTAGTCCTTCTTTAGTCCTGGTTTAGTCCTGCTGTAGTCCTGCTTTAGTCCTTCTTTAGTCCTGGTTTAGACCTGGTTTAGTCCTTCTTTAGTCCTGGTTTAGACCTGCTTTAGTCCTTCTTTAGTCCTGCTTTAGTCCTGGTTTAGTCCTGGTTTGGACCTGGTTTAGTCCTGCTTTAGTCCTGGTTTAGTCCTTCTTTAGTCCTTCTTTATTCCTGGTTTAGTCCTTCATTAGTCCTGGTTTAGTCCTTCTTTAGTCCTGGTTTAGACCTGGTTTAGTCCTTCTTTAGTCCTGGTTTAGTCCTTCTTTAGTCCTTCTTTAGTCCTGCTTTAGTCCTGGTTTAGTCCTGGTTTAGTCCTGCTTTAGTCCTGCTTTAGACCTGGTTTAGTCCTGGTTTAGACCTGGTTTAGTCCTGCTTAAGTCCTGGTTTAGACCTGGTTTAGTCCTTCTTTAGTCCTGGTTTAGTCCTTCTTTAGTCCTTCTTTAGTCCTGGTTTAGTCCTGGTTTAGTCCTGCTTTAGTCCTGCTTTAGTCCTGGTTTAGACCTGGTTTAGTCCTGGTTTAGTCCTTCTTTAGTCCTGGTTTAGTCCTGCTTTAGTCCTGGTTTATTCCTGGTTTAATCATGCTTTAGTCCTGCTTTAGTCCTGGTTTAGTCTTGGTTTAGTCCTGCTTTAGTCCTGCTTTAGTTCTGGTTTATTCCTGCTTTAGTCCTGGTTTGGACCTGGTTTAGTCCTTCTTTAGTCCTGGTTTAGTCCTTCTTTAGTCCTTCTTTAGTCCTGGTTTAGTCCTTCTTTAGTCCTGGTTTAGTCCTGGTTTAGTCCTGGTTTAGACCTGGTTTAGTCCTTCTTTAGTAATGGTTTAGTCCTTCTTTAGTCCTTCTTTAGTCCTGGTTTAGTCCTGGTTTAGTCCTGCTTAGTCCTGCTTTAGTCCTGGTTTAGTCCTAATTTATTCCTGGTTTAGTTCTGGTTTAGTCCTTCTTTAGTCCTGGTTTAGTCCTGCTTTAGTCCTGCTTTAGTCCTTCTTTAGTCCTGGTTTAGACCTGGTTTAGTCCTTCTTTAGTCCTGGTTTAGTCCTGCTTTAGTCCCGCTTTAGTCCTTCTTTAGTCCTGGTTTAGACCTGGTTTAGTCCTTCTTTAGTCCTGGTTTAGTCCTGCTTTAGTCCTGCTTTAGTTCTTCTTTAGTCCTGGTTTAGACCTGGTTTAGTCCTTCTTTAGTCCTGGTTTAGACCTGCTTTAGTCCTTCTTTAGTCCTGCTTTAGTCCTGGTTTAGTCCTGGTTTTGAGCTGGTTTAGTCCTTCTTTAGTCCTGGTTTAGTCCTGCTTTAGTCCTGCTTTAGTCCTTCTTTAGTCCTGGTTTAGACCTGGTTTAGTCCTTCTTTAGTCCTGGTTTAGTCCTGCTTTAGTCCTGCTTTAGTCCTTCTTTAGTCCTGGTTTAGTCCTGGTTTAGTCCTGGTTTAGTCCTGCTTAGTCCTGCTTTAGTCCTGGTTTAGACCTGGTTTAGTCCTTCTTTAGTCCTGGTTTAGACCTGCTTTAGTCCTTCTTTAGTCCTGGTTTAGTCCTGGTTTTGAGCTGGTTTAGTCCTGCTTTAGTCCTTCTTTAGTCCTGGTTTAGTCCTGGTTTAATCCTGGTTTAGTCCTGCTTAGTCCTGCTTTAGTCCTGGTTTAGTCCTTCTTTAGTCCTGCTTTAGTCCTGCTTTTATTCCTGGTTTAGTCCTTGTTTAGTCTTTCTTTAGTCCTGCTTTACTCCTTCTTTAGTCCTGCTTTAGTTCTGGTTTATTCCTGCTTTAGTCCTGGTTTAGTCCTGGTTTAGACCTGGTTTAGTCTTGCTTTAGTCCTGGTTTGGACCTGGTTTAGTCCTGGTTTAGTCCTGCTTTATTCCTGCTTTAGTCCTGGTTTAGTCCTGGTTTAGACCTGGTTTAGTCTTGCTTTAGTCCTGGTTTGGACCGGGTTTAGTCCTGGTTTAGTCCTGCTTTAGTCCTGCTTTAGTCCTGGTTTAGTCCTGCTTTAGTCCTTCTTTAGTCCCCAGTTTGGACATGGTTTAGTCCTTCTTTAGTCCTGGTTTAGTCCTTTTTAGTCCTTCTTAAGTCCTAGTTTAGTCCTTCTTTAGTCCTGGTTTAGTCCTTCTTTAGTCCTGGTTTGGACCTGGTTTAGTCCTGGTTTAATCCTTCTTTAGTCCTGGTTTAGTCCTGGTTTAGACCTGGTTTAATCCTTCTTTAGTCCTGGTTTAGTCCTGGTTTAGACCTAGTTTAGTCCTTCTTTAGTCCTGGTTTGGACCTGGTTTAGTCCGGGTTTAGTCCGGGTTTGGACCTGGTTTAATCCTTCTTTAGTCCTGCTTTAGTCCTTCTTTAGTCCTGGTTTTGTCCTGGTTTAGTCCTGCTTAGTCCTGCTTTAGTCCTGGTTTAGTCCTGGTTTAGTCTTGGTTTAGTCCTGGTTTAGTCCTGCTTTAGTCCTGCTTTAGTCCTTCTTTAGTCCTGGTTTAGACCTGGTTTAGTCCTGCTTTAGTCCTGGTTTAGTCTTGGTTTAGTCTTGGTTTAGTCTTGGTTTAGTCCTGCTTTAGTCCTGGTTTAGTCCTGGTTTAGTCTTGGTTTAGTCTTGGTTTAGTCCTGGTTTAGACCTGGTTTAGTCCTGGTTTAATCATGCTTTAGTCCTGCTTTAGTCCTGGTTTAGTCTTGGTTTAGTCCTGCTTTAGTCCTTCTTTAGTCCTGGTTTAGTCCTTCTTTAGTCCTTCTTTAGTCCTGGTTTAGTCCTTCTTTAGTCCTGGTTTAGTCCTGGTTTAGTCCTGGTTTAGACCTGGTTTAGTCCTTCTTTAGTAATGGTTTAGTCCTTCTTTAGTCCTTCTTTAGTCCTTCTTTAGTCCTGGTTTAGTCCTGCTTAGTCCTGCTTTAGTCCTGGTTTAGACCTGGTTTAATCCTTCTTTAGTCCTGGTTTAGTCCTGGTTTAGACCTGGTTTAGTCCTGCTTTAGTCCTGGTTTGGACCTGGTTTAGTCTGGGTTTAGTCCGGGTTTGGACCTGGTTTAATCCTTCTTTAGTCCTGGTTTTGTCCTGGTTTAGTCCTGGTTTAGTCCTGGTTTAGTCCTGCTTAGTCCTGCTTTAGTCCTGGTTTAGTCCTGGTTTAGTCTTGGTTTAGTCCTGGTTTAGTCCTGCTTTAGTCCTGCTTTAGTCCTTCTTTAGTCCTGGTTTAGACCTGGTTTAGTCCTGCTTTAGTCCTGGTTTAGTCTTGGTTTAGTCCTGGTTTAGTCCTGCTTAGTCCTGCTTTAGTCCTGGTTTAGTCCTGGTTTAGTCTTGGTTTAGTCTTGGTTTAGTCCTGGTTTAGACCTGGTTTAGTCCTGCTTGAGTCCTGCTTTAGTCCTTCTTTAGTCCTGGTTTAGACCTGGTTTAGTCCTGGTTTAGTCCTTCTTTATTCCTGGTTTAGTCCTGCTTTAGTCCTGGTTTAGTCCTGGTTTAGTCCTGCTTTAGTCCTGCTTTAGACCTGGTTTAGTCCTGGTTTAGACCTGGTTTAGTCCTGCTTAAGTCCTGGTTTAGACCTGGTTTAGTCCTTCTTTAGTCCTGGTTTAGTCCTTCTTTAGTCCTTCTTTAGTCCTGGTTTAGTCCTGGTTTAGTCCTGCTTAGTCCTGCTTTAGTCCTGGTTTAGTCCTGGTTTAGTCCTGCTTTAGTCCTGCTTTAGTCCTGGTTTAGTCCTGGTTTAGACCTGGTTTAGTCCTGCTTAAGTCCTGCTTTAGTCCTTCTTTAGTCCTGGTTTAGACCTGGTTTAGTCCTGGTTTAGTCCTTCTTTAGTCCTGGTTTAGTCCTGCTTTAGTCCTGGTTTATTCCTGGTTTAATCATGCTTTAGTCCTGCTTTAGTCCTGGTTTAGTCCTGGTTTAGTCTTGGTTTAGTCCTGCTTTAGTCCTGCTTTAGTTCTGGTTTATTCCTGCTTTAGTCCTGGTTTGGACCTGGTTTAGTCCTTCTTTAGTCCTGGTTTAGTCCTTCTTTAGTCCTTCTTTAGTCCTGGTTTAGTCCTTCTTTAGTCCTGGTTTAGTCCTGGTTTAGTCCTGGTTTAGACCTGGTTTAGTCCTTCTTTAGTAATGGTTTAGTCCTTCTTTAGTCCTTCTTTAGTCCTGGTTTAGTCCTGGTTTAGTCCTGCTTAGTCCTGCTTTAGTCCTGGTTTAGTCCTAATTTATTCCTGGTTTAGTTCTGGTTTAGTCCTTCTTTAGTCCTGGTTTAGTCCTGCTTTAGTCCTGCTTTAGTCCTTCTTTAGTCCTGGTTTAGACCTGGTTTAGTCCTTCTTTAGTCCTGGTTTAGTCCTGCTTTAGTCCCGCTTTAGTCCTTCTTTAGTCCTGGTTTAGACCTGGTTTAGTCCTTCTTTAGTCCTGGTTTAGTCCTGCTTTAGTCCTGCTTTAGTTCTTCTTTAGTCCTGGTTTAGACCTGGTTTAGTCCTTCTTTAGTCCTGGTTTAGACCTGCTTTAGTCCTTCTTTAGTCCTGCTTTAGTCCTGGTTTAGTCCTGGTTTTGAGCTGGTTTAGTCCTTCTTTAGTCCTGGTTTAGTCCTGCTTTAGTCCTGCTTTAGTCCTTCTTTAGTCCTGGTTTAGACCTGGTTTAGTCCTTCTTTAGTCCTGGTTTAGTCCTGCTTTAGTCCTGCTTTAGTCCTTCTTTAGTCCTGGTTTAGTCCTGGTTTAGTCCTGGTTTAGTCCTGCTTAGTCCTGCTTTAGTCCTGGTTTAGACCTGGTTTAGTCCTTCTTTAGTCCTGGTTTAGACCTGCTTTAGTCCTTCTTTAGTCCTGGTTTAGTCCTGGTTTTGAGCTGGTTTAGTCCTGCTTTAGTCCTTCTTTAGTCCTGGTTTAGTCCTGGTTTAATCCTGGTTTAGTCCTGCTTAGTCCTGCTTTAGTCCTGGTTTAGTCCTTCTTTAGTCCTGCTTTAGTCCTGCTTTTATTCCTGGTTTAGTCCTTGTTTAGTCTTTCTTTAGTCCTGCTTTACTCCTTCTTTAGTCCTGCTTTAGTTCTGGTTTATTCCTGCTTTAGTCCTGGTTTAGTCCTGGTTTAGACCTGGTTTAGTCTTGCTTTAGTCCTGGTTTGGACCTGGTTTAGTCCTGGTTTAGTCCTGCTTTATTCCTGCTTTAGTCCTGGTTTAGTCCTGGTTTAGACCTGGTTTAGTCTTGCTTTAGTCCTGGTTTGGACCGGGTTTAGTCCTGGTTTAGTCCTGCTTTAGTCCTGGTTTAGTCCTGGTTTAGTCCTGCTTTAGTCCTTCTTTAGTCCCCAGTTTGGACATGGTTTAGTCCTTCTTTAGTCCTGGTTTAGTCCTTTTTAGTCCTTCTTAAGTCCTAGTTTAGTCCTTCTTTAGTCCTGGTTTAGTCCTTCTTTAGTCCTGGTTTGGACCTGGTTTAGTCCTGGTTTAATCCTTCTTTAGTCCTGGTTTAGTCCTGGTTTAGACCTGGTTTAATCCTTCTTTAGTCCTGGTTTAGTCCTGGTTTAGACCTGGTTTAGTCCTGCTTTAGTCCTGGTTTGGACCTGGTTTAGTCCGGGTTTAGTCCGGGTTTGGACCTGGTTTAATCCTTCTTTAGTCCTGCTTTAGTCCTTCTTTAGTCCTGGTTTTGTCCTGGTTTAGTCCTGCTTAGTCCTGCTTTAGTCCTGGTTTAGTCCTGGTTTAGTCTTGGTTTAGTCCTGGTTTAGTCCTGCTTTAGTCCTTCTTTAGTCCTGGTTTAGACCTGGTTTAGTCCTGCTTTAGTCCTGGTTTAGTCTTGGTTTAGTCTTGGTTTAGTCTTGGTTTAGTCCTGCTTTAGTCCTGGTTTAGTCCTGGTTTAGTCTTGGTTTAGTCTTGGTTTAGTCCTGGTTTAGACCTGGTTTAGTCCTGGTTTAATCATGCTTTAGTCCTGCTTTAGTCCTGGTTTAGTCTTGGTTTAGTCCTGCTTTAGTCCTTCTTTAGTCCTGGTTTAGTCGTTCTTTAGTCCTTCTTTAGTCCTGGTTTAGTCCTTCTTTAGTCCTGGTTTAGTCCTGGTTTAGTCCTGGTTTAGACCTGGTTTAGTCCTTCTTTAGTAATGGTTTAGTCCTTCTTTAGTCCTTCTTTAGTCCTTCTTTAGTCCTGGTTTAGTCCTGGTTTAGTCCTGCTTAGTCCTGCTTTAGTCCTGGTTTAGACCTGGTTTAATCCTTCTTTAGTCCTGGTTTAGTCCTGGTTTAGACCTGGTTTAGTCCTGCTTTAGTCCTGGTTTGGACCTGGTTTAGTCCGGGTTTAGTCCGGGTTTGGACCTGGTTTAATCCTTCTTTAGTCCTGGTTTTGTCCTGGTTTAGTCCTGGTTTAGTCCTGCTTTAGTCCTGGTTTAGTCCTGGTTTAGTCCTGGTTTAGTCCTGCTTAGTCCTGCTTTAGTCCTGGTTTAGTCCTGGTTTAGTCTTGGTTTAGTCCTGGTTTAGTCCTGCTTTAGTCCTGCTTTAGTCCTTCTTTAGTCCTGGTTTAGACCTGGTTTAGTCCTGCTTTAGTCCTGGTTTAGTCTTGGTTTAGTCCTGGTTTAGTCCTGCTTAGTCCTGCTTTAGTCCTGGTTTAGTCCTGGTTTAGTCTTGGTTTAGTCTTGGTTTTGTCCTGGTTTAGACCTGGTTTAGTCCTGCTTAAGTCCTGCTTTAGTCCTTCTTTAGTCCTGGTTTAGACCTGGTTTAGTCCTGGTTTAGTCCTTCTTTATTCCTGGTTTAGTCCTGCTTTAGTCCTGGTTTATTCCTGGTTTAATCATGCTTTAGTCCTGCTTTAGTCCTGGTTTAGTCTTGGTTTAGTCCTGCTTTAGTCCTGCTTTAGTTCTGGTTTATTCCTGCTTTAGTCCTGGTTTGGACCTGGTTTAGTCCTTCTTTAGTCCTGGTTTAGTCCTTCTTTAGTCCTTCTTTAGTCCTGGTTTAGTCCTTCTTTAGTCCTGGTTTAGTCCTGGTTTAGTCCTGGTTTAGACCTGGTTTAGTCCTTCTTTAGTAATGGTTTAGTCCTTCTTTAGTCCTTCTTTAGTCCTGGTTTAGTCCTGGTTTAGTCCTGCTTAGTCCTGCTTTAGTCCTGGTTTAGTCCTAATTTATTCCTGGTTTAGTCCTGGTTTAGACCTGGTTTAGACCTGGTTTAGTCCTTCTTTAGTTCTGGTTTAGTCCTGCTTTAGTCCTGCTTTAGTCCTTCTTTAGTCCTGGTTTAGACCTGGTTTAGTCCTTCTTTAGTCCTGGTTTAGTCCTGGTTTAGACCTGGTTTAGTCCTGCTTTAGTCCTGGTTTGGACCTGGTTTAGTCCGGGTTTAGTCCGGGTTTGGACCTGGTTTAATCCTTCTTTAGTCCTGCTTTAGTCCTTCTTTAGTCCTGGTTTTGTCCTGGTTTAGTCCTGCTTAGTCCTGCTTTAGTCCTGGTTTAGTCCTGGTTTAGTCTTGGTTTAGTCCTGGTTTAGTCCTGCTTTAGTCCTTCTTTAGTCCTGGTTTAGACCTGGTTTAGTCCTGCTTTAGTCCTGGTTTAGTCTTGGTTTAGTCTTGGTTTAGTCTTGGTTTAGTCCTGCTTTAGTCCTGGTTTAGTCCTGGTTTAGTCTTGGTTTAGTCTTGGTTTAGTCCTGGTTTAGACCTGGTTTAGTCCTGGTTTAATCATGCTTTAGTCCTGCTTTAGTCCTGGTTTAGTCTTGGTTTAGTCCTGCTTTAGTCCTTCTTTAGTCCTGGTTTAGTCGTTCTTTAGTCCTTCTTTAGTCCTGGTTTAGTCCTTCTTTAGTCCTGGTTTAGTCCTGGTTTAGTCCTGGTTTAGACCTGGTTTAGTCCTTCTTTAGTAATGGTTTAGTCCTTCTTTAGTCCTTCTTTAGTCCTTCTTTAGTCCTGGTTTAGTCCTGGTTTAGTCCTGCTTAGTCCTGCTTTAGTCCTGGTTTAGACCTGGTTTAATCCTTCTTTAGTCCTGGTTTAGTCCTGGTTTAGACCTGGTTTAGTCCTGCTTTAGTCCTGGTTTGGACCTGGTTTAGTCCGGGTTTAGTCCGGGTTTGGACCTGGTTTAATCCTTCTTTAGTCCTGGTTTTGTCCTGGTTTAGTCCTGGTTTAGTCCTGCTTTAGTCCTGGTTTAGTCCTGGTTTAGTCCTGGTTTAGTCCTGCTTAGTCCTGCTTTAGTCCTGGTTTAGTCCTGGTTTAGTCTTGGTTTAGTCCTGGTTTAGTCCTGCTTTAGTCCTGCTTTAGTCCTTCTTTAGTCCTGGTTTAGACCTGGTTTAGTCCTGCTTTAGTCCTGGTTTAGTCTTGGTTTAGTCCTGGTTTAGTCCTGCTTAGTCCTGCTTTAGTCCTGGTTTAGTCCTGGTTTAGTCTTGGTTTAGTCTTGGTTTTGTCCTGGTTTAGACCTGGTTTAGTCCTGCTTAAGTCCTGCTTTAGTCCTTCTTTAGTCCTGGTTTAGACCTGGTTTAGTCCTGGTTTAGTCCTTCTTTATTCCTGGTTTAGTCCTGCTTTAGTCCTGGTTTATTCCTGGTTTAATCATGCTTTAGTCCTGCTTTAGTCCTGGTTTAGTCTTGGTTTAGTCCTGCTTTAGTCCTGCTTTAGTTCTGGTTTATTCCTGCTTTAGTCCTGGTTTGGACCTGGTTTAGTCCTTCTTTAGTCCTGGTTTAGTCCTTCTTTAGTCCTTCTTTAGTCCTGGTTTAGTCCTTCTTTAGTCCTGGTTTAGTCCTGGTTTAGTCCTGGTTTAGACCTGGTTTAGTCCTTCTTTAGTAATGGTTTAGTCCTTCTTTAGTCCTTCTTTAGTCCTGGTTTAGTCCTGGTTTAGTCCTGCTTAGTCCTGCTTTAGTCCTGGTTTAGTCCTAATTTATTCCTGGTTTAGTCCTGGTTTAGACCTGGTTTAGACCTGGTTTAGTCCTTCTTTAGTTCTGGTTTAGTCCTGCTTTAGTCCTGCTTTAGTCCTTCTTTAGTCCTGGTTTAGACCTGGTTTAGTCCTTCTTTAGTCCTGGTTTAGTCCTGCTTTAGTCCTACTTTAGTCCTTCTTTAGTCCTGGTTTAGACCTGGTTTAGTCCTTCTTTAGTCCTGGTTTAGACCTGCTTTAGTCCTTCTTTAGTCCTGCTTTAGTCCTGGTTTAGTCCTGGTTTGGACCTGGTTTAGTCCTGCTTTAGTCCTCGTTTAGTCCTTCTTTAGTCCTTCTTTATTCCTGGTTTAGTCCTTCATTAGTCCTGGTTTAGTCCTTCTTTAGTCCTGGTTTAGACCTGGTTTAGTCCTTCTTTAGTCCTGGTTTAGTCCTTCTTTAGTCCTTCTTTAGTCCTGCTTTAGTCCTGGTTTAGTCCTGGTTTAGTCCTGCTTTAGTCCTGCTTTAGTCCTGGTTTAGTCCTGGTTTAGACCTGGTTTAGTCCTGCTTAAGTCCTGGTTTAGACCTGGTTTAGTCCTTCTTTAGTCCTGGTTTAGTCCTTCTTTAGTCCTTCTTTAGTCCTGGTTTAGTCCTGGTTTAGTCCTGCTTAGTCCTGCTTTAGTCCTGGTTTAGTCCTGGTTTAGTCCTGCTTTAGTCCTGCTTTAGTCCTGGTTTAGTCCTGGTTTAGACCTGGTTTAGTCCTGCTTAAGTCCTGCTTTAGTCCTTCTTTAGTCCTGGTTTAGACCTGGTTAAGTCCTGGTTTAGTCCTTCTTTAGTCCTGGTTTAGTCCTGCTTTAGTCCTGGTTTATTCCTGGTTTAATCATGCTTTAGTCCTGCTTTAGTCCTGGTTTAGTCTTGGTTTAGTCCTGCTTTAGTCCTGCTTTAGTTCTGGTTTATTCCTGCTTTAGTCCTGGTTTGGACCTGGTTTAGTCCTTCTTTAGTCCTGGTTTAGTCCTTCTTTAGTCCTTCTTTAGTCCTGGTTTAGTCCTTCTTTAGTCCTGGTTTAGTCCTGGTTTAGTCCTGGTTTAGACCTGGTTTAGTCCTTCTTTAGTAATGGTTTAGTCCTTCTTTAGTCCTTCTTTAGTCCTGGTTTAGTCCTGGTTTAGTCCTGCTTAGTCTTGCTTTAGTCCTGGTTTAGTCCTAATTTATTCCTGGTTTAGTTCTGGTTTAGTCCTTCTTTAGTCCTGGTTTAGTCCTGCTTTAGTCCTGCTTTAGTCCTGCTTTAGTCCTTCTTTAGTCCTGGTTTAGACCTGGTTTAGTCCTTCTTTAGTCCTGGTTTAGTCCTGCTTTAGTCCCGCTTTGGTCCTTCTTTAGTCCTGGTTTAGACCTGGTTTAGTCCTTCTTTAGTCCTGGTTTAGTCCTGCTTTAGTCCTGCTTTAGTTCTTCTTTAGTCCTGGTTTAGACCTGGTTTAGTCCTTCTTTAGTCCTGGTTTAGACCTGCTTTAGTCCTTCTTTAGTCCTGCTTTAGTCCTGGTTTAGTCCTGGTTTTGAGCTGGTTTAGTCCTTCTTTAGTCCTGGTTTAGTCCTGCTTTAGTCCTGCTTTAGTCCTTCTTTAGTCCTGGTTTAGACCTGGTTTAGTCCTTCTTTAGTCCTGGTTTAGTCCTGCTTTAGTCCTGCTTTAGTCCTTCTTTAGTCCTGGTTTAGTCCTGGTTTAGTCCTGGTTTAATCCTGCTTAGTCCTGCTTTAGTCCTGGTTTAGACCTGGTTTAGTCCTTCTTTAGTCCTGGTTTAGACCTGCTTTAGTCCTTCTTTAGTCCTGGTTTAGTCCTGGTTTTGAGCTGGTTTAGTCCTTCTTTAGTCCTGGTTTAGTCCTGGTTTAATCCTGGTTTAGTCCTGCTTAGTCCTGCTTTAGTCCTGGTTTAGTCCTTCTTTAGTCCTGCTTTAGTCCTGCTTTTATTCCTGGTTTAGTCCTTGTTTAGTCTTTCTTTAGTCCTGCTTTACTCCTTCTTTAGTCCTGCTTTAGTCCTGCTTTAGTCCTGGTTTAGTCCTGGTTTAGACCTGGTTTAGTCCTGCTTTAGTCCTGGTTTAGTCTTGGTTTAGTCCTGCTTTAGTCCTGCTTTAGTTCTGGTTTATTCCTGCTTTAGTCCTGGTTTAGTCCTGGTTTAGACCTGGTTTAGTCTTGCTTTAGTCCTGGTTTGGACCTGGTTTAGTCCTGGTTTAGTCCTGCTTTAGTCCTGCTTTAGTCCTGGTTTAGTCCTGGTTTGGACCTGGTTTAGTCCTACTTTAGTCCTTCTTTAGTCTTTGTTTAGTCCTGGTTTAGTCCTGCGTTTGTCCTTCTTTAGTCCTGGTTTGGAAATGGTTTAGTCCTTCTTTAGTCCTGGTTTAGTCCTGCTTTAGTCCTTCTTTAGTCCCCAGTTTGGACATGGTTTAGTCCTTCTTTAGTCCTGGTTTAGTCCTTTTTAGTCCTTCTTAAGTCCTAGTTTAGTCCTTCTTTAGTCCTGGTTTAGTCCTTCTTTAGTCCTGGTTTGGACCTGGTTTAGTCCTGGTTTAGTCCTGCTTAGTCCTGCTTTAGTCCTGGTTTAGTCCTGGTTTAGTCCTGGTTTAGTCCTGCTTAAGTCCTGCTTTAGTCCTTCTTTAGTCCTGGTTTAGACCTGGTTTAGTCCTGGTTTAGTCCTTCTTAAGTCCTAGTTTAGTCCTTCTTTAGTCCCGGTTTAGTCCTGGTTTAGTCCTGCTTAGTCCTGCTTTAGTCCTGCTTTAGTCCTGGTTTAATCATGCTTTAGTCCTGCTTTAGTCCTGGTTTGGACCTGGTTTAGTCCTTCTTTAGTCCTGGTTTAGTCCTTCTTTAGTCCTTCTTTAGTCCTGGTTTAGTCCTTCTTTAGTCCTGGTTTAGTCCTGGTTTAGTCCTGGTTTAGACCTGGTTTAGTCCTTCTTTAGTAATGGTTTAGTCCTTCTTTAGTCCTTCTTTAGTCCTGGTTTAGTCCTGGTTTAGTCCTGCTTAGTCCTGCTTTAGTCCTTCTTTAGTCCTGCTTTAGTCCTGGTTTAGTCCTGGTTTTGAGCTGGTTTAGTCCTGCTTCAGTCCTTCTTTAGTCCTGGTTTAGTCCTGGTTTAGTCCTGCTTAGTCCTGCTTTAGTCCTGGTTTAGACCTGGTTTAGTCCTTCTTTAGTCCTGGTTTAGACCTGCTTTAGTCCTTCTTTAGTCCTGGTTTAGTCCTGGTTTAGTCCTGGTTTAGTCCTGCTTAGTCCTGCTTTAGTCCTGGTTTAGTCCTGGTTTAGTCCTTCTTTAGTCCTGCTTTAGTCCTGCTTTTATTCCTGGTTTAGACCTGGTTTAGTCCTACTTTAGTCCTTCTTTAGTCTTGGTTTAGACCTGGTATAGTCCTTCTTTTGTCCTGGTTTAGTCCTGCTTTAGTCCTTCTTTAGTCCCAGTTTGGACCTGGTTTAGTCCTTCTTTAGTCCTGGTTTAGTCCTTCTTTAGTCCTGGTTTAGTCCTGGTTTAGTCCTGGTTTAGACCTGGTTTAGTCCTTCTTTAGTAATGGTTTAGTCCTTCTTTAGTCCTTCTTTAGTCCTTCTTTAGTCCTGGTTTAGTCCTGGTTTAGTCCTGCTTAGTCCTGCTTTAGTCCTGGTTTAGACCTGGTTTAATCCTTCTTTAGTCCTGGTTTAGTCCTGGTTTAGACCTGGTTTAGTCCTGCTTTAGTCCTGGTTTGGACCTGGTTTAGTCCGGGTTTAGTCCGGGTTTGGACCTGGTTTAATCCTTCTTTAGTCCTGGTTTTGTCCTGGTTTAGTCCTGGTTTAGTCCTGCTTTAGTCCTGGTTTAGTCCTGGTTTAGTCCTGGTTTAGTCCTGCTTAGTCCTGCTTTAGTCCTGGTTTAGTCCTGGTTTAGTCTTGGTTTAGTCCTGGTTTAGTCCTGCTTTAGTCCTGCTTTAGTCCTTCTTTAGTCCTGGTTTAGACCTGGTTTAGTCCTGCTTTAGTCCTGGTTTAGTCTTGGTTTAGTCCTGGTTTAGTCCTGCTTAGTCCTGCTTTAGTCCTGGTTTAGTCCTGGTTTAGTCTTGGTTTAGTCTTGGTTTAGTCCTGGTTTAGACCTGGTTTAGTCCTGCTTAAGTCCTGCTTTAGTCCTTCTTTAGTCCTGGTTTAGACCTGGTTTAGTCCTGGTTTAGTCCTTCTTTATTCCTGGTTTAGTCTTGGTTTAGTCCTGCTTTAGTCCTGCTTTAGTCCTGGTTTATTCCTGGTTTAATCATGCTTTAGTCCTGCTTTAGTCCTGGTTTAGTCTTGGTTTAGTCCTGCTTTAGTCCTGCTTTAGTTCTGGTTTATTCCTGCTTTAGTCCTGGTTTGGACCTGGGTTTAGTCCTTCTTTAGTCCTGGTTTAGTCCTTCTTTAGTCCTTCTTTAGTCCTGGTTTAGTCCTTCTTTAGTCCTGGTTTAGTCCTGGTTTAGTCCTGGTTTAGACCTGGTTTAGTCCTTCTTTAGTCCTGGTTTAGTCCTGGTTTAGTCCTGCTTAGTCCTGCTTTAGTCCTGGTTTAGTCCTAATTTATTCCTGGTTTAGTCCTGGTTTAGACCTGGTTTAGACCTGGTTTAGTCCTTCTTTAGTCCTGGTTTAGTCCTGCTTTAGTCCTGCTTTAGTCCTTCTTTAGTCCTGGTTTAGACCTGGTTTAGTCCTTCTTTAGTCCTGGTTTAGTCCTGCTTTAGTCCTGCTTTAGTCCTTCTTTAGTCCTGGTTTAGACCTGGTTTAGTCCTTCTTTAGTCCTGGTTTAGACCTGCTTTAGTCCTTCTTTAGTCCTGCTTTAGTCCTGGTTTAGTCCTGGTTTGGACCTGGTTTAGTCCTGCTTTAGTCCTCGTTTAGTCCTTCTTTAGTCCTTCTTTATTCCTGGTTTAGTCCTTCATTAGTCCTGGTTTAGTCCTTCTTTAGTCCTGGTTTAGACCTGGTTTAGTCCTTCTTTAGTCCTGGTTTAGTCCTTCTTTAGTCCTTCTTTAGTCCTGCTTTAGTCCTGGTTTAGTCCTGGTTTAGTCCTGCTTTAGTCCTGCTTTAGTCCTGGTTTAGTCCTGGTTTAGACCTGGTTTAGTCCTGCTTAAGTCCTGGTTTAGACCTGGTTTAGTCCTTCTTTAGTCCTGGTTTAGTCCTTCTTTAGTCCTTCTTTAGTCCTGGTTTAGTCCTGGTTTAGTCCTGCTTAGTCCTGCTTTAGTCCTGGTTTAGTCCTGGTTTAGTCCTGCTTTAGTCCTGCTTTAGTCCTGGTTTAGTCCTGGTTTAGACCTGGTTTAGTCCTGCTTAAGTCCTGCTTTAGTCCTTCTTTAGTCCTGGTTTAGACCTGGTTTAGTCCTGGTTTAGTCCTTCTTTAGTCCTGGTTTAGTCCTGCTTTAGTCCTGGTTTATTCCTGGTTTAATCATGCTTTAGTCCTGCTTTAGTCCTGGTTTAGTCTTGGTTTAGTCCTGCTTTAGTCCTGCTTTAGTTCTGGTTTATTCCTGCTTTAGTCCTGGTTTGGACCTGGTTTAGTCCTTCTTTAGTCCTGGTTTAGTCCTTCTTTAGTCCTTCTTTAGTCCTGGTTTAGTCCTTCTTTAGTCCTGGTTTAGTCCTGGTTTAGTCCTGGTTTAGACCTGGTTTAGTCCTTCTTTAGTAATGGTTTAGTCCTTCTTTAGTCTTTCTTTAGTCCTGGTTTAGTCCTGGTTTAGTCCTGCTTAGTCCTGCTTTAGTCCTGGTTTAGTCCTAATTTATTCCTGGTTTAGTTCTGGTTTAGTCCTTCTTTAGTCCTGGTTTAGTCCTGCTTTAGTCCTGCTTTAGTCCTTCTTTAGTCCTGGTTTAGACCTGGTTTAGTCCTTCTTTAGTCCTGGTTTAGTCCTGCTTTAGTCCCGCTTTAGTCCTTCTTTAGTCCTGGTTTAGACCTGGTTTAGTCCTTCTTTAGTCCTGGTTTAGTCCTGCTTTAGTCCTGCTTTAGTTCTTCTTTAGTCCTGGTTTAGACCTGGTTTAGTCCTTCTTTAGTCCTGGTTTAGACCTGCTTTAGTCCTTCTTTAGTCCTGCTTTAGTCCTGGTTTAGTCCTGGTTTTGAGCTGGTTTAGTCCTTCTTTAGTCCTGGTTTAGTCCTGCTTTAGTCCTGCTTTAGTCCTTCTTTAGTCCTGGTTTAGACCTGGTTTAGTCCTTCTTTAGTCCTGGTTTAGTCCTGCTTTAGTCCTGCTTTAGTCCTTCTTTAGTCCTGGTTTAGTCCTGGTTTAATCCTGGTTTAGTCCTGCTTAGTCCTGCTTTAGTCCTGGTTTAGACCTGGTTTAGTCCTTCTTTAGTCCTGGTTTAGACCTGCTTTAGTCCTTCTTTAGTCCTGGTTTAGTCCTGGTTTTGAGCTGGTTTAGTCCTTCTTTAGTCCTGGTTTAGTCCTGGTTTAATCCTGGTTTAGTCCTGCTTAGTCCTGCTTTAGTCCTGGTTTAGTCCTTCTTTAGTCCTGCTTTAGTCCTGCTTTTATTCCTGGTTTAGTCCTTGTTTAGTCTTTCTTTAGTCCTGCTTTACTCCTTCTTTAGTCCTGCTTTAGTCCTGGTTTAGACCTGGTTTAGTCCTGCTTTAGTCCTGGTTTAGTCTTGGTTTAGTCCTGCTTTAGTCCTGCTTTAGTTCTGGTTTATTCCTGCTTTAGTCCTGGTTTAGTCCTGGTTTAGACCTAGTTTAGTCTTGCTTTAGTCCTGGTTTGGACCTGGTTTAGTCCCTGTTTAGTCCTGCTTTAGTCCTGCTTTAGTCCTGGTTTAGTCCTGGTTTGGACCTGGTTTAGTCCTACTTTAGTCCTTCTTTAGTCTTTGTTTAGTCCTGGTTTAGTCCTGCGTTTGTCCTTCTTTAGTCCTGGTTTGGAAATGGTTTAGTCCTTCTTTAGTCCTGGTTTAGTCCTGCTTTAGTCCTTCTTTAGTCCCCAGTTTGGACATGGTTTAGTCCTTCTTTAGTCCTGGTTTAGTCCTTTTTAGTCCTTCTTAAGTCCTAGTTTAGTCCTTCTTTAGTCCTGGTTTAGTCCTTCTTTAGTCCTGGTTTGGACCTGGTTTAGTCCTGGTTTAGTCCTGCTTAGTCCTGCTTTAGTCCTGGTTTAGTCCTGGTTTAGTCCTGGTTTAGTCCTGCTTAAGTCCTGCTTTAGTCCTTCTTTAGTCCTGGTTTAGACCTGGTTTAGTCCTGGTTTAGTCCTTCTTAAGTTCTAGTTTAGTCCTTCTTTAGTCCTGGTTTAGTCCTGGTTTAGTCCTGCTTAGTCCTGCTTTAGTCCTGCTTTAGTCCTGGTTTAGTCTTGGTTTAGTCCTGGTTTAGTCCTGCTTAGTCCTGCTTTAGCCCTGGTTTAGTCCTGGTTTAGTCCTGGTTTAGTCTTGGTTTAGTCCTTCTTTAGTCCTGGTTTAGTCCTGCTTTAGTCCTGGTTTATTCCTGGTTTAATCATGCTTTAGTCCTGCTTTAGTCCTGGTTTGGACCTGGTTTAGTCCTTCTTTAGTCCTGGTTTAGTCCTTCTTTAGTCCTTCTTTAGTCCTGGTTTAGTCCTTCTTTAGTCCTGGTTTAGTCCTGGTTTAGTCCTGGTTTAGACCTGGTTTAGTCCTTCTTTAGTAATGGTTTAGTCCTTCTTTAGTCCTTCTTTAGTCCTGGTTTAGTCCTGGTTTAGTCCTGCTTAGTCCTGCTTTAGTCCTTCTTTAGTCCTGCTTTAGTCCTGGTTTAGTCCTGGTTTTGAGCTGGTTTAGTCCTGCTTCAGTCCTTCTTTAGTCCTTCTTTAGTCCTGCTTTAGTCCTGGTTTAGTCCTGGTTTAGTCCTGGTTTAGTCCTGCTTAGTCCTGCTTTAGTCCTGGTTTAGACCTGGTTTAGTCCTTCTTTAGTCCTGGTTTAGACCTGCTTTAGTCCTTCTTTAGTCCTGGTTTAGTCCTGGTTTAGTCCTGGTTTAGTCCTGCTTAGTCCTGCTTTAGTCCTGGTTTAGTCCTGGTTTAGTCCTTCTTTAGTCCTGCTTTAGTCCTGCTTTTATTCCTGGTTTAGACCTGGTTTAGTCCTACTTTAGTCCTTCTTTAGTCTTGGTTTAGACCTGGTATAGTCCTTCTTTTGTCCTGGTTTAGTCCTGCTTTAGTCCTTCTTTAGTCCCAGTTTGGACCTGGTTTAGTCCTTCTTTAGTCCTGGTTTAGTCCTTCTTTAGTCCTGGTTTAGTCCTTCTTTAGTCCTGGTTTATTCCTTCTTTAGTCCTGGTTTAGACCTGGTTTAGTCCTGCTTTAGTCCTGGTTTAGTCTTGGTTTAGTCCTGCTTTAGTCCTGCTTTAGTTCTGGTTTATTCCTGCTTTAGTCCTGGTTTAGTCCTGGTTTAGACCTAGTTTAGTCTTGCTTTAGTCCTGGTTTGGACCTGGTTTAGTCCTGGTTTAGTCCTGCTTTAGTCCTGCTTTAGTCCTGGTTTAGTCCTGGTTTGGACCTGGTTTAGTCCTACTTTAGTCCTTCTTTAGTCTTTGTTTAGTCCTGGTTTAGTCCTGCGTTTGTCCTTCTTTAGTCCTGGTTTGGAAATGGTTTAGTCCTTCTTTAGTCCTGGTTTAGTCCTGCTTTAGTCCTTCTTTAGTCCCCAGTTTGGACATGGTTTAGTCCTTCTTTAGTCCTGGTTTAGTCCTTTTTAGTCCTTCTTAAGTCCTAGTTTAGTCCTTCTTTAGTCCTGGTTTAGTCCTTCTTTAGTCCTGGTTTGGACCTGGTTTAGTCCTGGTTTAGTCCTGCTTAGTCCTGCTTTAGTCCTGGTTTAGTCCTGGTTTAGTCCTGGTTTAGTCCTGCTTAAGTCCTGCTTTAGTCCTTCTTTAGTCCTGGTTTAGACCTGGTTTAGTCCTGGTTTAGTCCTTCTTAAGTCCTAGTTTAGTCCTTCTTTAGTCCTGGTTTAGTCCTGGTTTAGTCCTGCTTAGTCCTGCTTTAGCCCTGGTTTAGTCCTGGTTTAGTCCTGGTTTAGTCTTGGTTTAGTCCTTCTTTAGTCCTGGTTTAGTCCTGCTTTAGTCCTGGTTTATTCCTGGTTTAATCATGCTTTAGTCCTGCTTTAGTCCTGGTTTGGACCTGGTTTAGTCCTTCTTTAGTCCTGGTTTAGTCCTTCTTTAGTCATTCATTAGTCCTGGTTTAGTCCTTCTTTAGTCCTGGTTTAGTCCTGGTTTAGTCCTGGTTTAGACCTGGTTTAGTCCTTCTTTAGTAATGGTTTAGTCCTTCTTTAGTCCTTCTTTAGTCCTGGTTTAGTCCTGGTTTAGTCCTGCTTAGTCCTGCTTTAGTCCTTCTTTAGTCCTGCTTTAGTCCTGGTTTAGTCCTGGTTTTGAGCTGGTTTAGTCCTGCTTCAGTCCTTCTTTAGTCCTGGTTTAGTCCTGGTTTAGTCCTGGTTTAGTCCTGCTTTAGTCCTGGTTTAGACCTGGTTTAGTCCTTCTTTAGTCCTGGTTTAGACCTGCTTTAGTCCTTCTTTAGTCCTGGTTTATTCCTGGTTTAGACCTGGTTTAGTCCTACTTTAGTCCTTCTTTAGTCTTGGTTTAGTCCTGGTTTAGTCCTTCTTTTGTCCTGGTTTAGTCCTGCTTTAGTCCTTCTTTAGTCCCAGTTTGGACCTGGTTTAGTCCTTCTTTAGTTCTGGTTTAGTCCTTCTTTAGTCCTGGTTTAGTCCTTCTTTAGTCCTGGTTTATTCCTTCTTTAGTCCTGGTTTAGACCTGGTTTAGTCCTTCTTTAGTCCTGGTTTAGTCCTGCTTTAGTCCTTCTTTAGTCCCAGTTTGGACCTGGTTTAGTCCTGGTTTAGTCCTGCTTAGTCCTGCTTTAGTCCTGGTTTAGTCCTGGTTTAGTCCTGGTTTAGTCCTGCTTAAGTCCTGCTTTAGTCCTTCTTTAGTCCTGGTTTAGACCTGGTTTAGTCCTGGTTTAGTCCTTCTTAAGTTCTAGTTTAGTCCTTCTTTAGTCCTGGTTTAGTCCTGGTTTAGTCCTGCTTAGTCCTGCTTTAGTCCTGCTTTAGTCCTGGTTTAGTCTTGGTTTAGTCCTGGTTTAGTCCTGCTTAGTCCTGCTTTAGCCCTGGTTTAGTCCTGGTTTAGTCCTGGTTTAGTCTTGGTTTAGTCCTTCTTTAGTCCTGGTTTAGTCCTGCTTTAGTCCTGGTTTATTCCTGGTTTAATCATGCTTTAGTCCTGCTTTAGTCCTGGTTTGGACCTGGTTTAGTCCTTCTTTAGTCCTGGTTTAGTCCTTCTTTAGTCCTTCTTTAGTCCTGGTTTAGTCCTTCTTTAGTCCTGGTTTAGTCCTGGTTTAGTCCTGGTTTAGACCTGGTTTAGTCCTTCTTTAGTAATGGTTTAGTCCTTCTTTAGTCCTTCTTTAGTCCTGGTTTAGTCCTGGTTTAGTCCTGCTTAGTCCTGCTTTAGTCCTTCTTTAGTCCTGCTTTAGTCCTGGTTTAGTCCTGGTTTTGAGCTGGTTTAGTCCTGCTTCAGTCCTTCTTTAGTCCTTCTTTAGTCCTGCTTTAGTCCTGGTTTAGTCCTGGTTTAGTCCTGGTTTAGTCCTGCTTAGTCCTGCTTTAGTCCTGGTTTAGACCTGGTTTAGTCCTTCTTTAGTCCTGGTTTAGACCTGCTTTAGTCCTTCTTTAGTCCTGGTTTAGTCCTGGTTTAGTCCTGGTTTAGTCCTGCTTAGTCCTGCTTTAGTCCTGGTTTAGTCCTGGTTTAGTCCTTCTTTAGTCCTGCTTTAGTCCTGCTTTTATTCCTGGTTTAGACCTGGTTTAGTCCTACTTTAGTCCTTCTTTAGTCTTGGTTTAGACCTGGTATAGTCCTTCTTTTGTCCTGGTTTAGTCCTGCTTTAGTCCTTCTTTAGTCCCAGTTTGGACCTGGTTTAGTCCTTCTTTAGTCCTGGTTTAGTCCTTCTTTAGTCCTGGTTTAGTCCTTCTTTAGTCCTGGTTTATTCCTTCTTTAGTCCTGGTTTAGACCTGGTTTAGTCCTGCTTTAGTCCTGGTTTAGTCTTGGTTTAGTCCTGCTTTAGTCCTGCTTTAGTTCTGGTTTATTCCTGCTTTAGTCCTGGTTTAGTCCTGGTTTAGACCTAGTTTAGTCTTGCTTTAGTCCTGGTTTGGACCTGGTTTAGTCCTGGTTTAGTCCTGCTTTAGTCCTGCTTTAGTCCTGGTTTAGTCCTGGTTTGGACCTGGTTTAGTCCTACTTTAGTCCTTCTTTAGTCTTTGTTTAGTCCTGGTTTAGTCCTGCGTTTGTCCTTCTTTAGTCCTGGTTTGGAAATGGTTTAGTCCTTCTTTAGTCCTGGTTTAGTCCTGCTTTAGTCCTTCTTTAGTCCCCAGTTTGGACATGGTTTAGTCCTTCTTTAGTCCTGGTTTAGTCCTTTTTAGTCCTTCTTAAGTCCTAGTTTAGTCCTTCTTTAGTCCTGGTTTAGTCCTTCTTTAGTCCTGGTTTGGACCTGGTTTAGTCCTGGTTTAGTCCTGCTTAGTCCTGCTTTAGTCCTGGTTTAGTCCTGGTTTAGTCCTGGTTTAGTCCTGCTTAAGTCCTGCTTTAGTCCTTCTTTAGTCCTGGTTTAGACCTGGTTTAGTCCTGGTTTAGTCCTTCTTAAGTCCTAGTTTAGTCCTTCTTTAGTCCTGGTTTAGTCCTGGTTTAGTCCTGCTTAGTCCTGCTTTAGCCCTGGTTTAGTCCTGGTTTAGTCCTGGTTTAGTCTTGGTTTAGTCCTTCTTTAGTCCTGGTTTAGTCCTGCTTTAGTCCTGGTTTATTCCTGGTTTAATCATGCTTTAGTCCTGCTTTAGTCCTGGTTTGGACCTGGTTTAGTCCTTCTTTAGTCCTGGTTTAGTCCTTCTTTAGTCCTTCATTAGTCCTGGTTTAGTCCTTCTTTAGTCCTGGTTTAGTCCTGGTTTAGTCCTGGTTTAGACCTGGTTTAGTCCTTCTTTAGTAATGGTTTAGTCCTTCTTTAGTCCTTCTTTAGTCCTGGTTTAGTCCTGGTTTAGTCCTGCTTAGTCCTGCTTTAGTCCTTCTTTAGTCCTGCTTTAGTCCTGGTTTAGTCCTGGTTTTGAGCTGGTTTAGTCCTGCTTCAGTCCTTCTTTAGTCCTGGTTTAGTCCTGGTTTAGTCCTGGTTTAGTCCTGCTTTAGTCCTGGTTTAGACCTGGTTTAGTCCTTCTTTAGTCCTGGTTTAGACCTGCTTTAGTCCTTCTTTAGTCCTGGTTTATTCCTGGTTTAGACCTGGTTTAGTCCTACTTTAGTCCTTCTTTAGTCTTGGTTTAGTCCTGGTTTAGTCCTTCTTTTGTCCTGGTTTAGTCCTGCTTTAGTCCTTCTTTAGTCCCAGTTTGGACCTGGTTTAGTCCTTCTTTAGTTCTGGTTTAGTCCTTCTTTAGTCCTGGTTTAGTCCTTCTTTAGTCCTGGTTTATTCCTTCTTTAGTCCTGGTTTAGACCTGGTTTAGTCCTTCTTTAGTCCTGGTTTAGTCCTGCTTTAGTCCTTCTTTAGTCCCAGTTTGGACCTGGTTTAGTCCTTCTTTAGTCCTGGTTTAGTCCTTCTTTAGTCCTGGTTTAGTCCTTCTTTAGTCCTGGTTTAGTCCTGGTTTTGTCCTGCTTAGTCCTGCTTTAGTCCTGGTTTAGTCCTACTTTAGTCCTGGTTTAGTCCTGGTTTAGACCTGGTTTAGTCCTGCTTTAGTCCCGGTTTAGTCCTGCTTTAGTCCTGGTTTAGACCTAGTTTAGTCCTGGTTTAGTCCTTCTTTAGTCCTGGTTTATTTCTGGTTTAATCATGCTTTAGTCCTGCTCTAGTCCTGGTTTATTCCTGGTTTAGTCCTGGTTTGGACCTGGTTTAGTCCTTCTTTAGTCCTGGTTTAGTCCTTCTTTAGTCCTTCTTTATTCCTGGTTTAGTCCTTCATTGGTCCTGGTTTAGTCCTTCTTTAGTCCTGATTTAGACCTGGTTTAGTCCTTCTTTAGTCCTGGTTTAGTCCTTCTTTAGTCCTTCTTTAGTCCTGGTTTAGTCCTGGTTTAGTCCTGCTTAGTCCTGCTTTAGTCCTGGTTTAGTCCTGGTTTAGTCCTGCTTAGTCCTGCTTTAGTCCTGCTTTAGTCCTGCTTTAGTCCTGGTTTGGACCTGGTTTAGTCCGGGTTTAGTCCGGGTTTGGACCTGGTTTAATCCTTCTTTAGTCCTGCTTTAGTCCTGCTTTAGTCTTGTAGTCTTGGTTTAGTCCTGGTTTAGTCCTGCTTAGTCCTGCTTTAGTCCTGGTTTAGTCCTGGTTTAGTCTTGGTTTAGTCCTGGTTTAGTCCTGCTTTAGTCCTGCTTTAGTCCTTCTTTAGTCCTGGTTTAGACCTGGTTTAGTCCTGCTTTAGTCCTGGTTTAGTCTTTGTTTAGTCCTGGTTTAGTCCTGCTTAGTCCTGCTTTAGTCCTGGTTTAGTCCTGGTTTAGTCTTGGTTTAGTCTTGGTTTAGTCCTGGTTTAGACCTGGTTTAGTCCTGCTTAAGTCCTGCTTTAGTCCTTCTTTAGTCCTGGTTTAGACCTGGTTTAGTCCTGGTTTAGTCCTTCTTTAGTCCTGCTTTAGTCCTGGTTTATTCCTGGTTTAATCATGCTTTAGTCCTGCTTTAGTCCTGGTTTAGTCTTGGTTTAGTCCTGCTTTAGTCCTGCTTTAGTTCTGGTTTATTCCTGCTTTAGTCCTGGTTTGGACCTGGTTTAGTCCTTCTTTAGTCCTGGTTTAGTCCTTCTTTAGTCCTTCTTTAGTCCTGGTTTAGTCCTTCTTTAGTCCTGGTTTAGTCCTGGTTTAGTCCTGGTTTAGACCTGGTTTAGTCCTTCTTTAGTAATGGTTTAGTCCTTCTTTAGTCCTTCTTTAGTCCTGGTTTAGTCCTGGTTTAGTCCTGCTTAGTCCTGCTTTAGTCCTGGTTTAGTCCTAATTTATTCCTGGTTTAGTCCTGGTTTAGACCTGGTTTAGACCTGGTTTAGTCCTTCTTTAGTCCTGCTTTAGTCCTGCTTTAGTCCTTCTTTAGTCCTGGTTTAGACCTGGTTTAGTCCTTCTTTAGTCCTAGTTTAGTCCTGCTTTAGTCCTGCTTTAGTCCTTCTTTAGTCCTGGTTTAGACCTGGTTTAGTCCTTCTTTAGTCCTGGTTTAGACCTGCTTTAGTCCTTCTTTAGTCCTGCTTTAGTCCTGGTTTAGTCCTGGTTTTGAGCTGGTTTAGTCCTGCTTTAGTCCTTCTTTAGTCCTGGTTTAGTCCTGGTTTAGTCCTGGTTTAGTCCTGCTTAGTCCTGCTTTAGTCCTGGTTTAGACCTGGTTTAGTCCTTCTTTAGTCCTGGTTTAGACCTGCTTTAGTCCTTCTTTAGTCCTGGTTTAGTCCTGGTTTAGTCCTGGTTTAGTCCTGCTTAGTCCTGCTTTAGTCCTGGTTTAGTCCTTCTTTAGTCCTGCTTTAGTCCTGCTTTTATTCCTGGTTTAGTCCTTGTTTAGTCTTTCTTTAGTCCTGGTTTATTCCTGGTTTAATCATGCTTTAGTCCTGCTTTAGTCCTGGTTTGGACCTGGTTTAGTCCTTCTTTAGTCCTGGTTTAGTCCTTCTTTAGTCCTTCTTTAGTCCTGGTTTAGTCCTTCTTTAGTCCTGGTTTAGTCCTGGTTTAGTCCTGGTTTAGACCTGGTTTAGTCCTTCTTTAGTAATGGTTTAGTCCTTCTTTAGTCCTTCTTTAGTCCTGGTTTAGTCCTGGTTTAGTCCTGCTTAGTCCTGCTTTAGTCCTTCTTTAGTCCTGCTTTAGTCCTGGTTTAGTCCTGGTTTTGAGCTGGTTTAGTCCTGCTTCAGTCCTTCTTTAGTCCTTCTTTAGTCCTGCTTTAGTCCTGGTTTAGTCCTGGTTTAGTCCTGGTTTAGTCCTGCTTAGTCCTGCTTTAGTCCTGGTTTAGACCTGGTTTAGTCCTTCTTTAGTCCTGGTTTAGACCTGCTTTAGTCCTTCTTTAGTCCTGGTTTAGTCCTGGTTTAGTCCTGGTTTAGTCCTGCTTAGTCCTGCTTTAGTCCTGGTTTAGTCCTGGTTTAGTCCTTCTTTAGTCCTGCTTTAGTCCTGCTTTTATTCCTGGTTTAGACCTGGTTTAGTCCTACTTTAGTCCTTCTTTAGTCTTGGTTTAGACCTGGTATAGTCCTTCTTTTGTCCTGGTTTAGTCCTGCTTTAGTCCTTCTTTAGTCCCAGTTTGGACCTGGTTTAGTCCTTCTTTAGTCCTGGTTTAGTCCTTCTTTAGTCCTGGTTTAGTCCTTCTTTAGTCCTGGTTTATTCCTTCTTTAGTCCTGGTTTAGACCTGGTTTAGTCCTGCTTTAGTCCTGGTTTAGTCTTGGTTTAGTCCTGCTTTAGTCCTGCTTTAGTTCTGGTTTATTCCTGCTTTAGTCCTGGTTTAGTCCTGGTTTAGACCTAGTTTAGTCTTGCTTTAGTCCTGGTTTGGACCTGGTTTAGTCCTGGTTTAGTCCTGCTTTAGTCCTGCTTTAGTCCTGGTTTAGTCCTGGTTTGGACCTGGTTTAGTCCTACTTTAGTCCTTCTTTAGTCTTTGTTTAGTCCTGGTTTAGTCCTGCGTTTGTCCTTCTTTAGTCCTGGTTTGGAAATGGTTTAGTCCTGGTTTAGTCCTGCTTTAGTCCTTCTTTAGTCCCCAGTTTGGACATGGTTTAGTCCTTCTTTAGTCCTGGTTTAGTCCTTTTTAGTCCTTCTTAAGTCCTAGTTTAGTCCTTCTTTAGTCCTGGTTTAGTCCTTCTTTAGTCCTGGTTTGGACCTGGTTTAGTCCTGGTTTAGTCCTGCTTAGTCCTGCTTTAGTCCTGGTTTAGTCCTGGTTTAGTCCTGGTTTAGTCCTGCTTAAGTCCTGCTTTAGTCCTTCTTTAGTCCTGGTTTAGACCTGGTTTAGTCCTGGTTTAGTCCTTCTTAAGTCCTAGTTTAGTCCTTCTTTAGTCCTGGTTTAGTCCTGGTTTAGTCCTGCTTAGTCCTGCTTTAGTCCTGCTTTAGTCCTGGTTTAGTCTTGGTTTAGTCCTGGTTTAGTCCTGCTTAGTCCTGCTTTAGCCCTGGTTTAGTCCTGGTTTAGTCCTGGTTTAGTCTTGGTTTAGTCCTTCTTTAGTCCTGGTTTAGTCCTGCTTTAGTCCTGGTTTATTCCTGGTTTAATCATGCTTTAGTCCTGCTTTAGTCCTGGTTTGGACCTGGTTTAGTCCTTCTTTAGTCCTGGTTTAGTCCTTCTTTAGTCCTTCTTTAGTCCTGGTTTAGTCCTTCTTTAGTCCTGGTTTAGTCCTGGTTTAGTCCTGGTTTAGACCTGGTTTAGTCCTTCTTTAGTAATGGTTTAGTCCTTCTTTAGTCCTTCTTTAGTCCTGGTTTAGTCCTGGTTTAGTCCTGCTTAGTCCTGCTTTAGTCCTTCTTTAGTCCTGCTTTAGTCCTGGTTTAGTCCTGGTTTTGAGCTGGTTTAGTCCTGCTTCAGTCCTTCTTTAGTCCTGGTTTAGTCCTGGTTTAGTCCTGGTTTAGTCCTGCTTAGTCCTGCTTTAGTCCTGGTTTAGACCTGGTTTAGTGCTTCTTTAGTCCTGGTTTAGACCTGCTTTAGTCCTTCTTTAGTCCTGGTTTAGTCCTGGTTTAGTCCTGGTTTAGTCCTGCTTAGTCCTGCTTTAGTCCTGGTTTAGTCCTGGTTTAGTCCTTCTTTAGTCCTGCTTTAGTCCTGCTTTTATTCCTGGTTTAGACCTGGTTTAGTCCTACTTTAGTCCTTCTTTAGTCTTGGTTTAGACCTGGTATAGTCCTTCTTTTGTCCTGGTTTAGTCCTGCTTTAGTCCTTCTTTAGTCCCAGTTTGGACCTGGTTTAGTCCTTCTTTAGTTCTGGTTTAGTCCTTCTTTAGTCCTGGTTTAGTCCTTCTTTAGTCCTGGTTTATTCCTTCTTTAGTCCTGGTTTAGACCTGGTTTAGTCCTTCTTTAGTCCTGGTTTAGTCCTGCTTTAGTCCTTCTTTAGTCCCAGTTTGGACCTGGTTTAGTCCTTCTTTAGTCCTGGTTTAGTCCTTCTTTAGTCCTGGTTTAGTCCTTCTTTAGTCCTGGTTTAGTCCTGGTTTTGTCCTGCTTAGTCCTGCTTTAGTCCTGGTTTAGTCCTACTTTAGTCCTGGTTTAGTCCTGGTTTAGACCTGGTTTAGTCCTGCTTTAGTCCCGGTTTAGTCCTGCTTTAGTCCTGGTTTAGACCTAGTTTAGTCCTGGTTTAGTCCTTCTTTAGTCCTGGTTTAGTCCTGCTTTAGTCCTGGTTTATTTCTGGTTTAATCATGCTTTAGTCCTGCTCTAGTCCTGGTTTATTCCTGGTTTAGTCCTGGTTTGGACCTGGTTTAGTCCTTCTTTAGTCCTGGTTTAGTCCTTCTTTAGTCCTTCTTTATTCCTGGTTTAGTCCTTCATTGGTCCTGGTTTAGTCCTTCTTTAGTCCTGATTTAGACCTGGTTTAGTCCTTCTTTAGTCCTGGTTTAGTCCTTCTTTAGTCCTTCTTTAGTCCTGGTTTAGTCCTGGTTTAGTCCTGCTTAGTCCTGCTTTAGTCCTGGTTTAGTCCTGGTTTAGTCCTGCTTAGTCCTGCTTTAGTCCTGCTTTAGTCCTGCTTTAGTCCTGGTTTGGACCTGGTTTAGTCCGGGTTTAGTCCGGGTTTGGACCTGGTTTAATCCTTCTTTAGTCCTGCTTTAGTCCTGCTTTAGTCTTGGTTTAGTCCTGGTTTAGTCCTGCTTAGTCCTGCTTTAGTCCTGGTTTAGTCCTGGTTTAGTCTTGGTTTAGTCCTGGTTTAGTCCTGCTTTAGTCCTGCTTTAGTCCTTCTTTAGTCCTGGTTTAGACCTGGTTTAGTCCTGCTTTAGTCCTGGTTTAGTCTTTGTTTAGTCCTGGTTTAGTCCTGCTTAGTCCTGCTTTAGTCCTGCTTTAGTCCTGGTTTAGTCTTGGTTTAGTCTTGGTTTAGTCCTGGTTTAGACCTGGTTTAGTCCTGCTTAAGTCCTGCTTTAGTCCTTCTTTAGTCCTGGTTTAGACCTGGTTTAGTCCTGGTTTAGTCCTTCTTTAGTCCTGGTTTAGTCCTGCTTTAGTCCTGGTTTATTCCTGGTTTAATCATGCTTTAGTCCTGCTTTAGTCCTGGTTTAGTCTTGGTTTAGTCCTGCTTTAGTCCTGCTTTAGTTCTGGTTTATTCCTGCTTTAGTCCTGGTTTGGACCTGGTTTAGTCCTTCTTTAGTCCTGGTTTAGTCCTTCTTTAGTCCTTCTTTAGTCCTGGTTTAGTCCTTCTTTAGTCCTGGTTTAGTCCTGGTTTAGTCCTGGTTTAGACCTGGTTTAGTCCTTCTTTAGTAATGGTTTAGTCCTTCTTTAGTCCTTCTTTAGTCCTGGTTTAGTCCTGGTTTAGTCCTGCTTAGTCCTGCTTTAGTCCTGGTTTAGTCCTAATTTATTCCTGGTTTAGTCCTCGTTTAGACCTGGTTTTGACCTGGTTTAGTCCTTCTTTAGTCCTGGTTTAGTCCTGCTTTAGTCCTGCTTTAGTCCTTCTTTAGTCCTGGTTTATACCTGGTTTAGTCCTTCTTTAGTCCTAGTTTAGTCCTGCTTTAGTCCTGCTTTAGTCCTTCTTTAGTCCTGGTTTAGACCTGGTTTAGTCCTTCTTTAGTCCTGGTTTAGACCTGCTTTAGTCCTTCTTTAGTCCTGCTTTAGTCCTGGTTTAGTCCTGGTTTTGAGCTGGTTTAGTCCTGCTTTAGTCCTTCTTTAGTCCTGGTTTAGTCCTGGTTTAGTCCTGGTTTAGTCCTGCTTAGTCCTGCTTTAGTCCTGGTTTAGACCTGGTTTAGTCCTTCTTTAGTCCTGGTTTAGACCTGCTTTAGTCCTTCTTTAGTCCTGGTTTAGTCCTGGTTTAGTCCTGGTTTAGTCCTGCTTAGTCCTGCTTTAGTCCTGGTTTAGTCCTTCTTTAGTCCTGCTTTAGTCCTGCTTTTATTCCTGGTTTAGTCCTTGTTTAGTCTTTCTTTAGTCCTGCTTTACTCCTTCTTTAGTCCTGCTTTAGTCCTGCTTTAGTCCTGGTTTAGTCCTGGTTTAGACCTGGTTTAGTCCTGCTTTAGTCCTGGTTTAGTCTTGGTTTAGTCCTGCTTTAGTTCTGGTTTATTCCTGCTTTAGTCCTGGTTTAGTCCTGGTTTAGACCTGGTTTAGTCTTGCTTTAGTCCTGGTTTGGACCTGGTTTAGTCCTACTTTAGTCCTTCTTTAGTCTTTGTTTAGTCCTGGTTTAGTCCTGCTTTAGTCCTTCTTTAGTCCTGGTTTGGACATGGTTTAGTCCTTCTTTGGTCCTGGTTTAGTCCTTTTTAGTCCTTCTTAAGTCCTAGTTTAGTCCTTCTTTAGTCCTGCTTTAGTCCTTCTTTAGTCCTGGTTTAGACCTGGTTTAGTCCTGGTTTAGTCCTTCTTAAGTCCTAGTTTAGTCCTTCTTTAGTCCTGGTTTAGTCCTTCTTTAGTCCTGGTTTAGTCCTGCTTAGTCCTGCTTTAGTCCTGCTTTAGTCCTGGTTTAGTCTTGGTTTAGTCCTGGTTTAGTCCTGCTTAGTCCTCTTTAGTCCTGGTTTAGTCCTGGTTTAGTCTTGGTTTAGTCTTGGTTTAGTCCTGGTTTAGACCTGGTTTAGTCCTGCTTAAGTCCTGCTTTAGTCCTTCTTTAGTCCTGGTTTAGACCTGGTTTAGTCCTGGTTTAGTCCTTCTTTAGTCCTGGTTTAGTCCTGCTTTAGTCCTGGTTTATTCCTGGTTTAATCATGCTTTAGTCCTGCTTTAGTCCTGGTTTAGTCTTGGTTTAGTCCTGCTTTAGTCCTGCTTTAGTTCTGGTTTATTCCTGCTTTAGTCCTGGTTTAGTCCTGGTTTAGTCCTGGTTTAGACCTGGTTTAGTCCTTATTTAGTAATGGTTTAGTCCTTCTTTAGTCCTTCTTTAGTCCTGGTTTAGTCCTTCTTTAGTCCTTCTTTAGTCCTGGTTTAGTCCTTCTTTAGTCCTGGTTTAGTCCTGGTTTAGTCCTGGTTTAGACCTGGTTTAGTCCTTCTTTAGTAATGGTTTAGTCCTTCTTTAGTCCTTCTTTAGTCCTGGTTTAGTCCTGCTTTAGTCCTTCTTTAGTCCCAGTTTGGACCTGGTTTAGTCCTTCTTTAGTCCTGGTTTAGTCCTTCTTTAGTCCTGGTTTAGTCCTTCTTTAGTCCTGGTTTATTCCTTCTTTAGTCCTGGTTTAGACCTGGTTTAGTCCTTCTTTAGTCCTGGTTTAGTCCTGCTTTAGTCCTTCTTTAGTCCCAGTTTGGACCTGGTTTAGTCCTTCTTTAGTCCTGGTTTAGTCCTTCTTTAGTCCTGGTTTAGTCCTTCTTTAGTCCTGGTTTAGTCCTGGTTTTGTCCTGCTTAGTCCTGCTTTAGTCCTGGTTTAGTCCTACTTTAGTCCTGGTTTAGTCCTGGTTTAGACCTGGTTTAGTCCTGCTTTAGTCCCGGTTTAGTCCTGCTTTAGTCCTGGTTTAGACCTAGTTTAGTCCTGGTTTAGTCCTTCTTTAGTCCTGGTTTAGTCCTGCTTTAGTCCTGGTTTATTTCTGGTTTAATCATGCTTTAGTCCTGCTCTAGTCCTGGTTTATTCCTGGTTTAGTCCTGGTTTGGACCTGGTTTAGTCCTTCTTTAGTCCTGGTTTAGTCCTTCTTTAGTCCTTCTTTATTCCTGGTTTAGTCCTTCATTGGTCCTGGTTTAGTCCTTCTTTAGTCCTGATTTAGACCTGGTTTAGTCCTTCTTTAGTCCTGGTTTAGTCCTTCTTTAGTCCTTCTTTAGTCCTGGTTTAGTCCTGGTTTAGTCCTGCTTAGTCCTGCTTTAGTCCTGGTTTAGTCCTGGTTTAGTCCTGCTTAGTCCTGCTTTAGTCCTGCTTTAGTCCTGCTTTAGTCCTGGTTTGGACCTGGTTTAGTCCGGGTTTAGTCCGGGTTTGGACCTGGTTTAATCCTTCTTTAGTCCTGCTTTAGTCCTTCTTTAGTCCTGGTTTTGTCCTGGTTTAGTCCTGGTTTAGTCCTGCTTTAGTCCTGGTTTAGTCTTGGTTTAGTCCTGGTTTAGTCCTGCTTAGTCCTGCTTTAGTCCTGGTTTAGTCCTGGTTTAGTCTTGGTTTAGTCCTGGTTTAGTCCTGCTTTAGTCCTGCTTTAGTCCTTCTTTAGTCCTGGTTTAGACCTGGTTTAGTCCTGCTTTAGTCCTGGTTTAGTCTTGGTTTAGTCCTGGTTTAGTCCTGCTTAGTCCTGCTTTAGTCCTGGTTTAGTCCTGGTTTAGTCTTGGTTTAGTCTTGGTTTAGTCCTGGTTTAGACCTGGTTTAGTCCTGCTTAAGTCCTGCTTTAGTCCTTCTTTAGTCCTGGTTTAGACCTGGTTTAGTCCTGGTTTAGTCCTTCTTTAGTCCTGGTTTAGTCCTGCTTTAGTCCTGGTTTATTCCTGGTTTAATCATGCTTTAGTCCTGCTTTAGTCCTGGTTTAGTCTTGGTTTAGTCCTGCTTTAGTCCTGCTTTAGTTCTGGTTTATTCCTGCTTTAGTCCTGGTTTGGACCTGGTTTAGTCCTTCTTTAGTCCTGGTTTAGTCCTTCTTTAGTCCTTCTTTAGTCCTGGTTTAGTCCTTCTTTAGTCCTGGTTTAGTCCTGGTTTAGTCCTGGTTTAGACCTGGTTTAGTCCTTCTTTAGTAATGGTTTAGTCCTTCTTTAGTCCTTCTTTAGTCCTGGTTTAGTCCTGGTTTAGTCCTGCTTAGTCCTGCTTTAGTCCTGGTTTAGTCCTAATTTATTCCTGGTTTAGTCCTCGTTTAGACCTGGTTTAGACCTGGTTTAGTCCTTCTTTAGTCCTGGTTTAGTCCTGCTTTAGTCCTGCTTTAGTCCTTCTTTAGTCCTGGTTTAGACCTGGTTTAGTCCTTCTTTAGTCCTAGTTTAGTCCTGCTTTAGTCCTGCTTTAGTCCTTCTTTAGTCCTGGTTTAGACCTGGTTTAGTCCTTCTTTAGTCCTGGTTTAGACCTGCTTTAGTCCTTCTTTAGTCCTGCTTTAGTCCTGGTTTAGTCCTGGTTTTGAGCTGGTTTAGTCCTGCTTTAGTCCTTCTTTAGTCCTGGTTTAGTCCTGGTTTAGTCCTGGTTTAGTCCTGCTTAGTCCTGCTTTAGTCCTGGTTTAGACCTGGTTTAGTCCTTCTTTAGTCCTGGTTTAGACCTGCTTTAGTCCTTCTTTAGTCCTGGTTTAGTCCTGGTTTAGTCCTGGTTTAGTCCTGCTTAGTCCTGCTTTAGTCCTGGTTTAGTCCTTCTTTAGTCCTGCTTTAGTCCTGCTTTTATTCCTGGTTTAGTCCTTGTTTAGTCTTTCTTTAGTCCTGCTTTACTCCTTCTTTAGTCCTGCTTTAGTCCTGCTTTAGTCCTGGTTTAGTCCTGGTTTAGTCCTGCTTTAGTCCTGGTTTAGTCTTGGTTTAGTCCTGCTTTAGTTCTGGTTTATTCCTGCTTTAGTCCTGGTTTAGTCCTGGTTTAGTCCTACTTTAGTCCTTCTTTAGTCTTTGTTTAGTCCTGGTTTAGTCCTGCTTTAGTCCTTCTTTAGTCCTGGTTTGGACATGGTTTAGTCCTTCTTTGGTCCTGGTTTAGTCCTTTTTAGTCCTTCTTAAGTCCTAGTTTAGTCCTTCTTTAGTCCTGCTTTAGTCCTTCTTTAGTCCTGGTTTAGACCTGGTTTAGTCCTGGTTTAGTCCTTCTTAAGTCCTAGTTTAGTCCTTCTTTAGTCCTGGTTTAGTCCTTCTTTAGTCCTGGTTTAGTCCTGCTTAGTCCTGCTTTAGTCCTGCTTTAGTCCTGGTTTAGTCTTGGTTTAGTCCTGGTTTAGTCCTGCTTAGTCCTGCTTTAGTCCTGGTTTAGTCCTGGTTTAGTCTTGGTTTAGTCTTGGTTTAGTCCTGGTTTAGACCTGGTTTAGTCCTGCTAAAGTCCTGCTTTAGTCCTTCTTTAGTCCTGGTTTAGACCTGGTTTAGTCCTGGTTTAGTCCTTCTTTAGTCCTGGTTTAGTCCTGCTTTAGTCCTGGTTTATTCCTGGTTTAATCATGCTTTAGTCCTGCTTTAGTCCTGGTTTAGTCTTGGTTTAGTCCTGCTTTAGTCCTGCTTTAGTTCTGGTTTATTCCTGCTTTAGTCCTGGTTTAGTCCTGGTTTAGTCCTGGTTTAGACCTGGTTTAGTCCTTCTTTAGTAATGGTTTAGTCCTTCTTTAGTCCTTCTTTAGTCCTGGTTTAGTCCTTCTTTAGTCCTTCTTTAGTCCTGGTTTAGTCCTTCTTTAGTCCTGGTTTAGTCCTGGTTTAGTCCTGGTTTAGACCTGGTTTAGTCCTTCTTTAGTAATGGTTTAGTCCTTCTTTAGTCCTTCTTTAGTCCTGGTTTAGTCCTGGTTTAGTCCTGCTTAGTCCTGCTTTAGTCCTGGTTTAGTCCTAATTTATTCCTAGTTTAGTCCTGGTTTAGTCCTGCTTTAGTCCTGCTTTAGTCCTTCTTTAGTCCTGGTTTAGACCTGGTTTAGTCCTTCTTTAGTCCTGGTTTAGACCTGCTTTAGTCCTTCTTTAGTCCTGCTTTAGTCCTGGTTTAGTCCTGGTTTTGAGCTGGTTTAGTCCTGCTTTAGTCCTTCTTTAGTCCTGGTTTAGTCCTGGTTTAGTCCTGGTTTAGTCCTGCTTAGTCCTGCTTTAGTCCTGGTTTAGACCTGGTTTAGTCCTTCTTTAGTCCTGGTTTAGACCTGCTTTAGTCCTTCTTTAGTCCTGGTTTAGTCCTGGTTTAGTCCTGGTTTAGTCCTGCTTAGTCCTGCTTTAGTCCTGGTTTAGTCCTTCTTTAGTCCTGCTTTAGTCCTGCTTTTATTCCTGGTTTAGACCTGGTTTAGTCCTACTTTAGTCCTTCTTTAGTCTTGGTTTAGACCTGGTATAGTCCTTCTTTAGTCCTGCTTTAGTCCTTCTTTAGTCCCAGTTTGGACCTGGTTTAGTCCTTCTTTAGTCCTGGTTTAGTCCTTCTTTAGTCATGGTTTAGTCCTTCTTTAGTCCTGGTTTAGTCCTTCTTTAGTCCTGGTTTAGACCTGGTTTAGTCCTTCTTTAGTCCTGGTTTAGTCCTGCTTTAGTCCTTCTTTAGTCCCAGTTTGGACCTGGTTTAGTCCTTCTTTAGTCCTGGTTTAGTCCTTCTTTAGTCCTGGTTTAGTCCTTCTTTAGTCCTGGTTTAGTCGTGGTTTTGTCCTGCTTAGTCCTGCTTTAGTCCTGGTTTAGTCCTACTTTAGTCCTGGTTTAGTCCTGGTTTAGACCTGGTTTAGTCCTGCTTTAGTCCCGGTTTAGTCCTGCTTTAGTCCTGGTTTAGACCTAGTTTAGTCCTGGTTTAGTCCTTCTTTAGTCCTGGTTTAGTCCTGCTTTAGTCCTGGTTTATTTCTGGTTTAATCATGCTTTAGTCCTGCTCTAGTCCTGGTTTATTCCTGGTTTAGTCCTGGTTTGGACCTAGTTTAGTCCTTCTTTAGTCCTGGTTTAGTCCTTCTTTAGTCCTTCTTTATTCCTGGTTTAGTCCTTCATTAGTCCTGGTTTAGTCCTTCTTTAGTCCTGATTTAGACCTGGTTTAGTCCTTCTTTAGTCCTGGTTTAGTCCTTCTTTAGTCCTTCTTTAGTCCTGGTTTAGTCCTGGTTTAGTCCTGCTTAGTCCTGCTTTAGTCCTGGTTTAGTCCTGGTTTAGTCCTGCTTTAGTCCTGATTTAGTCCTGGTTTAGTCCTGGTTTAGACCTGGTTTAGTCCTTCTTTAGTCCTGGTTTAGACCTGGTTGAGTCCTGGTTTAGTCCTTCTTTAGTCCTGGTTTAGTCCTGCTTTAGTCCTGGTTTATTCCTGGTTTAATCATGCTTTAGTCCTGCTTTAGTCCTGGTTTAGTCTTGGTTTAGTCCTGCTTTAGTCCTGGTTTAGTTCTGGTTTATTCCTGCTTTAGTCCTGGTTTAGTCCTGGTTTAGTCCTGGTTTAGACCTGGTTTAGTCCTTATTTAGTAATGGTTTAGTCCTTCTTTAGTCCTTCTTTAGTCCTGGTTTAGTCCTTCTTTAGTCCTTCTTTAGTCCTGGTTTAGTCCTTCTTTAGTCCTGGTTTAGTCCTGGTTTAGTCCTGGTTTAGACCTGGTTTAGTCCTTCTTTAGTAATGGTTTAGTCCTTCTTTAGTCCTTCTTTAGTCCTGGTTTAGTCCTGCTTTAGTCCTTCTTTAGTCCCAGTTTGGACCTGGTTTAGTCCTTCTTTAGTCCTGGTTTAGTCCTTCTTTAGTCCTGGTTTAGTCCTTCTTTAGTCCTGGTTTATTCCTTCTTTAGTCCTGGTTTAGACCTGGTTTAGTCCTTCTTTAGTCCTGGTTTAGTCCTGCTTTAGTCCTTCTTTAGTCCCAGTTTGGACCTGGTTTAGTCCTTCTTTAGTCCTGGTTTAGTCCTTCTTTAGTCCTGGTTTAGTCCTTCTTTAGTCCTGGTTTAGTCCTGGTTTTGTCCTGCTTAGTCCTGCTTTAGTCCTGGTTTAGTCCTACTTTAGTCCTGGTTTAGTCCTGGTTTAGACCTGGTTTAGTCCTGCTTTAGTCCCGGTTTAGTCCTGCTTTAGTCCTGGTTTAGACCTAGTTTAGTCCTGGTTTAGTCCTTCTTTAGTCCTGGTTTAGTCCTGCTTTAGTCCTGGTTTATTTCTGGTTTAATCATGCTTTAGTCCTGCTCTAGTCCTGGTTTATTCCTGGTTTAGTCCTGGTTTGGACCTGGTTTAGTCCTTCTTTAGTCCTGGTTTAGTCCTTCTTTAGTCCTTCTTTATTCCTGGTTTAGTCCTTCATTGGTCCTGGTTTAGTCCTTCTTTAGTCCTGATTTAGACCTGGTTTAGTCCTTCTTTAGTCCTGGTTTAGTCCTTCTTTAGTCCTTCTTTAGTCCTGGTTTAGTCCTGGTTTAGTCCTGCTTAGTCCTGCTTTAGTCCTGGTTTAGTCCTGGTTTAGTCCTGCTTAGTCCTGCTTTAGTCCTGCTTTAGTCCTGCTTTAGTCCTGGTTTGGACCTGGTTTAGTCCGGGTTTAGTCCGGGTTTGGACCTGGTTTAATCCTTCTTTAGTCCTGCTTTAGTCCTTCTTTAGTCCTGGTTTTGTCCTGGTTTAGTCCTGGTTTAGTCCTGCTTTAGTCCTGGTTTAGTCTTGGTTTAGTCCTGGTTTAGTCCTGCTTAGTCCTGCTTTAGTCCTGGTTTAGTCCTGGTTTAGTCTTGGTTTAGTCCTGGTTTAGTCCTGCTTTAGTCCTGCTTTAGTCCTTCTTTAGTCCTGGTTTAGACCTGGTTTAGTCCTGCTTTAGTCCTGGTTTAGTCTTGGTTTAGTCCTGGTTTAGTCCTGCTTAGTCCTGCTTTAGTCCTGGTTTAGTCCTGGTTTAGTCTTGGTTTAGTCTTGGTTTAGTCCTGGTTTAGACCTGGTTTAGTCCTGCTTAAGTCCTGCTTTAGTCCTTCTTTAGTCCTGGTTTAGACCTGGTTTAGTCCTGGTTTAGTCCTTCTTTAGTCCTGGTTTAGTCCTGCTTTAGTCCTGGTTTATTCCTGGTTTAATCATGCTTTAGTCCTGCTTTAGTCCTGGTTTAGTCTTGGTTTAGTCCTGCTTTAGTCCTGCTTTAGTTCTGGTTTATTCCTGCTTTAGTCCTGGTTTGGACCTGGTTTAGTCCTTCTTTAGTCCTGGTTTAGTCCTTCTTTAGTCCTTCTTTAGTCCTGGTTTAGTCCTTCTTTAGTCCTGGTTTAGTCCTGGTTTAGTCCTGGTTTAGACCTGGTTTAGTCCTTCTTTAGTAATGGTTTAGTCCTTCTTTAGTCCTTCTTTAGTCCTGGTTTAGTCCTGGTTTAGTCCTGCTTAGTCCTGCTTTAGTCCTGGTTTAGTCCTAATTTATTCCTGGTTTAGTCCTCGTTTAGACCTGGTTTAGACCTGGTTTAGTCCTTCTTTAGTCCTGGTTTAGTCCTGCTTTAGTCCTGCTTTAGTCCTTCTTTAGTCCTGGTTTAGACCTGGTTTAGTCCTTCTTTAGTCCTAGTTTAGTCCTGCTTTAGTCCTGCTTTAGTCCTTCTTTAGTCCTGGTTTAGACCTGGTTTAGTCCTTCTTTAGTCCTGGTTTAGACCTGCTTTAGTCCTTCTTTAGTCCTGCTTTAGTCCTGGTTTAGTCCTGGTTTTGAGCTGGTTTAGTCCTGCTTTAGTCCTTCTTTAGTCCTGGTTTAGTCCTGGTTTAGTCCTGGTTTAGTCCTGCTTAGTCCTGCTTTAGTCCTGGTTTAGACCTGGTTTAGTCCTTCTTTAGTCCTGGTTTAGACCTGCTTTAGTCCTTCTTTAGTCCTGGTTTAGTCCTGGTTTAGTCCTGGTTTAGTCCTGCTTAGTCCTGCTTTAGTCCTGGTTTAGTCCTTCTTTAGTCCTGCTTTAGTCCTGCTTTTATTCCTGGTTTAGTCCTTGTTTAGTCTTTCTTTAGTCCTGCTTTACTCCTTCTTTAGTCCTGCTTTAGTCCTGCTTTAGTCCTGGTTTAGTCCTGGTTTAGTCCTGCTTTAGTCCTGGTTTAGTCTTGGTTTAGTCCTGCTTTAGTTCTGGTTTATTCCTGCTTTAGTCCTGGTTTAGTCCTGGTTTAGTCCTACTTTAGTCCTTCTTTAGTCTTTGTTTAGTCCTGGTTTAGTCCTGCTTTAGTCCTTCTTTAGTCCTGGTTTGGACATGGTTTAGTCCTTCTTTGGTCCTGGTTTAGTCCTTTTTAGTCCTTCTTAAGTCCTAGTTTAGTCCTTCTTTAGTCCTGCTTTAGTCCTTCTTTAGTCCTGGTTTAGACCTGGTTTAGTCCTGGTTTAGTCCTTCTTAAGTCCTAGTTTAGTCCTTCTTTAGTCCTGGTTTAGTCCTTCTTTAGTCCTGGTTTAGTCCTGCTTAGTCCTGCTTTAGTCCTGCTTTAGTCCTGGTTTAGTCTTGGTTTAGTCCTGGTTTAGTCCTGCTTAGTCCTGCTTTAGTCCTGGTTTAGTCCTGGTTTAGTCTTGGTTTAGTCTTGGTTTAGTCCTGGTTTAGACCTGGTTTAGTCCTGCTAAAGTCCTGCTTTAGTCCTTCTTTAGTCCTGGTTTAGACCTGGTTTAGTCCTGGTTTAGTCCTTCTTTAGTCCTGGTTTAGTCCTGCTTTAGTCCTGGTTTATTCCTGGTTTAATCATGCTTTAGTCCTGCTTTAGTCCTGGTTTAGTCTTGGTTTAGTCCTGCTTTAGTCCTGCTTTAGTTCTGGTTTATTCCTGCTTTAGTCCTGGTTTAGTCCTGGTTTAGTCCTGGTTTAGACCTGGTTTAGTCCTTCTTTAGTAATGGTTTAGTCCTTCTTTAGTCCTTCTTTAGTCCTGGTTTAGTCCTTCTTTAGTCCTTCTTTAGTCCTGGTTTAGTCCTTCTTTAGTCCTGGTTTAGTCCTGGTTTAGTCCTGGTTTAGACCTGGTTTAGTCCTTCTTTAGTAATGGTTTAGTCCTTCTTTAGTCCTTCTTTAGTCCTGGTTTAGTCCTGGTTTAGTCCTGCTTAGTCCTGCTTTAGTCCTGGTTTAGTCCTAATTTATTCCTAGTTTAGTCCTGGTTTAGTCCTGCTTTAGTCCTGCTTTAGTCCTTCTTTAGTCCTGGTTTAGACCTGGTTTAGTCCTTCTTTAGTCCTGGTTTAGACCTGCTTTAGTCCTTCTTTAGTCCTGCTTTAGTCCTGGTTTAGTCCTGGTTTTGAGCTGGTTTAGTCCTGCTTTAGTCCTTCTTTAGTCCTGGTTTAGTCCTGGTTTAGTCCTGGTTTAGTCCTGCTTAGTCCTGCTTTAGTCCTGGTTTAGACCTGGTTTAGTCCTTCTTTAGTCCTGGTTTAGACCTGCTTTAGTCCTTCTTTAGTCCTGGTTTAGTCCTGGTTTAGTCCTGGTTTAGTCCTGCTTAGTCCTGCTTTAGTCCTGGTTTAGTCCTTCTTTAGTCCTGCTTTAGTCCTGCTTTTATTCCTGGTTTAGACCTGGTTTAGTCCTACTTTAGTCCTTCTTTAGTCTTGGTTTAGACCTGGTATAGTCCTTCTTTAGTCCTGCTTTAGTCCTTCTTTAGTCCCAGTTTGGACCTGGTTTAGTCCTTCTTTAGTCCTGGTTTAGTCCTTCTTTAGTCATGGTTTAGTCCTTCTTTAGTCCTGGTTTAGTCCTTCTTTAGTCCTGGTTTAGACCTGGTTTAGTCCTTCTTTAGTCCTGGTTTAGTCCTGCTTTAGTCCTTCTTTAGTCCCAGTTTGGACCTGGTTTAGTCCTTCTTTAGTCCTGGTTTAGTCCTTCTTTAGTCCTGGTTTAGTCCTTCTTTAGTCCTGGTTTAGTCGTGGTTTTGTCCTGCTTAGTCCTGCTTTAGTCCTGGTTTAGTCCTACTTTAGTCCTGGTTTAGTCCTGGTTTAGACCTGGTTTAGTCCTGCTTTAGTCCCGGTTTAGTCCTGCTTTAGTCCTGGTTTAGACCTAGTTTAGTCCTGGTTTAGTCCTTCTTTAGTCCTGGTTTAGTCCTGCTTTAGTCCTGGTTTATTTCTGGTTTAATCATGCTTTAGTCCTGCTCTAGTCCTGGTTTATTCCTGGTTTAGTCCTGGTTTGGACCTAGTTTAGTCCTTCTTTAGTCCTGGTTTAGTCCTTCTTTAGTCCTTCTTTATTCCTGGTTTAGTCCTTCATTAGTCCTGGTTTAGTCCTTCTTTAGTCCTGATTTAGACCTGGTTTAGTCCTTCTTTAGTCCTGGTTTAGTCCTTCTTTAGTCCTTCTTTAGTCCTGGTTTAGTCCTGGTTTAGTCCTGCTTAGTCCTGCTTTAGTCCTGGTTTAGTCCTGGTTTAGTCCTGCTTTAGTCCTGATTTAGTCCTGGTTTAGTCCTGGTTTAGACCTGGTTTAGTCCTTCTTTAGTCCTGGTTTAGACCTGGTTGAGTCCTGGTTTAGTCCTTCTTTAGTCCTGGTTTAGTCCTGCTTTAGTCCTGGTTTATTCCTGGTTTAATCATGCTTTAGTCCTGCTTTAGTCCTGGTTTAGTCTTGGTTTAGTCCTGCTTTAGTCCTGCTTTAGTTCTGCTTTATTCCTGCTTTAGTCCTGGTTTGGACCTGGTTTAGTCCTTCTTTAGTCCTGGTTTAGTCCTTCTTTAGTCCTTCTTTAGTCCTGGTTTAGTCCTTCTTTAGTCCTGGTTTAGTCCTGGTTTAGTCCTGGTTTAGACCTGGTTTAGTCCTTCTTTAGTAATGGTTTAGTCCTTCTTTAGTCCTTCTTTAGTCCTGGTTTAGTCCTGGTTTAGTCCTGCTTAGTCCTGCTTTAGTCCTGGTTTAGTCCTAATTTATTCCTGGTTTAGTCCTGGTTTAGACCTGGTTTAGACCTGGTTTAGTCCTTCTTTAGTCCTGGTTTAGTCCTGCTTTAGTCCTGCTTTAGTCCTTCTTTAGTCCTGGTTTAGACCTGGTTTAGTCCTTCTTTAGTCCTAGTTTAGTCCTGCTTTAGTCCTGCTTTAGTCCTTCTTTAGTCCTGGTTTAGACCTGGTTTAGTCCTTCTTTAGTCCTGGTTTAGTCCTGGTTTAGTCCTGCTTAGTCCTGCTTTAGTCCTGGTTTAGTCCTAATTTATTCCTGGTTTAGTCCTGGTTTAGACCTGGTTTAGACCTGGTTTAGTCCTTCTTTAGTCCTGGTTTAGTCCTGCTTTAGTCCTGCTTTAGTCCTTCTTTAGTCCTGGTTTAGACCTGGTTTAGTCCTTCTTTAGTCCTAGTTTAGTCCTGCTTTAGTCCTGCTTTAGTCCTTCTTTAGTCCTGCTTTAGTCCTGGTTTAGTCCTGGTTTTGAGCTGGTTTAGTCCTTCTTTAGTCCTGGTTTAGTCCTGGTTTAGTCCTGGTTTAGTCCTGCTTAGTCCTGCTTTAGTCCTGGTTTAGACCTGGTTTAGTCCTTCTTTAGTCCTGGTTTAGACCTGCTTTAGTCCTTCTTTAGTCCTGGTTTAGTCCTGGTTTAGTCCTGGTTTAGTCCTGCTTAGTCCTGCTTTAGTCCTGGTTTAGTCCTTCTTTAGTCCTGCTTTAGTCCTGCTTTTATTCCTGGTTTAGTCCTAGTTTAGTCCTGGTTTAGACCTGGTTTAGTCTTGCTTTAGTCCTGGTTTGGACCTGGTTTAGTCCTGGTTTAGTCCTGCTTTAGTCCTGCTTTAGTCCTGGTTTAGTCCTGGTTTGCACCTGGTTTAGTCCTACTTTAGTCCTGCTTAGTCCTGCTTTAGTCCTGGTTTAGTCCTTCTTTAGTCCTGCTTTAGTCCTGCTTTTATTCCTGGTTTAGTCCTAGTTTAGTCCTGGTTTAGACCTGGTTTAGTCCTTCTTTAGTCCTGGTTTAGTCCTGCTTTAGTCCTGCTTTAGTCCTTCTTTAGTCCTGGTTTAGACCTGGTTTAGTCCTTCTTTAGTCCTAGTTTAGTCCTGCTTTAGTCCTGCTTTAGTCCTTCTTTAGTCCTGGTTTAGACCTGGTTTAGTCCTTCTTTAGTCCTGGTTTAGTCCTGGTTTAGTCCTGCTTAGTCCTGCTTTAGTCCTGGTTTAGTCCTAATTTATTCCTGGTTTAGTCCTGGTTTAGACCTGGTTTAGACCTGGTTTAGTCCTTCTTTAGTCCTGGTTCAGTCCTGCTTTAGTCCTGCTTTAGTCCTTCTTTAGTCCTGGTTTAGACCTGGTTTAGTCCTTCTTTAGTCCTGCTTTAGTCCTGGTTTAGTCCTGGTTTTGAGCTGGTTTAGTCCTTCTTTAGTCCCTGTTTAGTCCTGGTTTAGTCCTGGTTTAGTCCTGCTTAGTCCTGCTTTAGTCCTGGTTTAGACCTGGTTTAGTCCTTCTTTAGTCCTGGTTTAGACCTGCTTTAGTCCTTCTTTAGTCCTGGTTTAGTCCTGGTTTAGTCCTGGTTTAGTCCTGCTTAGTCCTGCTTTAGTCCTGGTTTAGTCCTTCTTTAGTCCTGGTTTAGTCCTGCTTAGTCCTGCTTTAGTCCTGGTTTAGTCCTTCTTTAGTCCTGCTTTAGTCCTGCTTTTATTCCTGGTTTAGTCCTAGTTTAGTCCTGGTTTAGACCTGGTTTAGTCTTGCTTTAGTCCTGGTTTGGACCTGGTTTAGTCCTGGTTTAGTCCTGCTTTAGTCCTGCTTTAGTCCTGGTTTAGTCCTGGTTTGCACCTGGTTTAGTCCTACTTTAGTCCTGCTTTAGTCCTTCTTTAGTCCTGGTTTAGACCTGGTTTAGTCCTTCTTTAGTCCTGGTTTAGTCCTGCTTTAGTCATGCTTTAGTCCTTCTTTAGTCCTGGTTTAGACCTGGTTTAGTCCTTCTTTAGTCCTGGTTTAGACCTGCTTTAGTCCTTCTTTAGTCCTGGTTTAGTCCTGGTTTAGTCCTGGTTTAGTCCTGCTTAGTCCTGCTTTAGTCCTGGTTTAGTCCTTCTTTAGTCCTGCTTTAGTCCTGCTTTTATTCCTGGTTTAGTCCTTGTTTAGTCTTTCTTTAGTCCTGCTTTACTCCTTCTTTAGTCCTGCTTTAGTCCTGCTTTAGTCCTGGTTTAGTCCTGGTTTAGACCTGGTTTAGTCCTGCTTTAGTCCTGGTTTAGTCTTGGTTTAGTCCTGCTTTAGTCCTGCTTTAGTTCTGGTTTATTCCTGCTTTAGTCCTCGTTTAGTCCTGGTTTAGACCTGGTTTAGTCTTGCTTTAGTCCTGGTTTGGACCTGGTTTAGTCCTGGTTTAGTCCTGCTTTAGTCCTGCTTTAGTCCTGGTTTAGTCCTGGTTTGGACCTGGTTTAGTCCTACTTTAGTCCTTCTTTAGTCTTTGTTTAGTCCTGGTTTAGTCCTGCGTTTGTCCTTCTTTAGTCCTGGTTTGGACATGGTTTAGTCCTTCTTTAGTCCTGGTTTAGTCCTGCTTTAGTCCTTCTTTAGTCCCCAGTTTGGACATGGTTTAGTCCTTCTTTAGTCCTGGTTTAGTCCTTTTTAGTCCTTCTTAAGTCCTAGTTTAGTCCTTCTTTAGTCCTGGTTTAGTCCTTCTTTAGTCCTGGTTTGGACCTGGTTTAGTCCTGGTTTAGTCCTGCTTAGTCCTGCTTTAGTCCTGGTTTAGTCCTGGTTTAGTCCTGGTTTAGTCCTGCTTAAGTCCTGCTTTAGTCCTTCTTTAGTCCTGGTTTAGACCTGGTTTAGTCCTGGTTTAGTCCTTCTTAAGTCCTAGTTTAGTCCTTCTTTAGTCCTGGTTTAGTCCTGGTTTAGTCCTGCTTAGTCCTGCTTTAATCCTGCTTTAGTCCTGGTTTAGTCTTGGTTTAGTCCTGGTTTAGTCCTGCTTAGTCCTGCTTTAGCCCTGGTTTAGTCCTGGTTTAGTCCTGGTTTAGTCTTGGTTTAGTCCTTCTTTAGTCCTGGTTTAGTCCTGCTTTAGTCCTGGTTTATTCCTGGTTTAATCATGCTTTAGTCCTGCTTTAGTCCTGGTTTGGACCTGGTTTAGTCCTTCTTTAGTCCTGGTTTAGTCCTTCTTTAGTCCTTCTTTAGTCCTGGTTTAGTCCTTCTTTAGTCCTGGTTTAGTCCTGGTTTAGTCCTGGTTTAGACCTGGTTTAGTCCTTCTTTAGTAATGGTTTAGTCCTTCTTTAGTCCTTCTTTAGTCCTGGTTTAGTCCTGGTTTAGTCCTGCTTAGTCCTGCTTTAGTCCTTCTTTAGTCCTGCTTTAGTCCTGGTTTAGTCCTGGTTTTGAGCTGGTTTAGTCCTGCTTCAGTCCTTCTTTAGTCCTGGTTTAGTCCTGGTTTAGTCCTGGTTTAGTCCTGCTTAGTCCTGCTTTAGTCCTGGTTTAGACCTGGTTTAGTCCTTCTTTAGTCCTGGTTTAGACCTGCTTTAGTCCTTCTTTAGTCCTGGTTTAGTCCTGGTTTAGTCCTGGTTTAGTCCTGCTTAGTCCTGCTTTAGTCCTAGTTTAGTCCTTCTTTAGTCCTGCTTTAGTCCTGCTTTTATTCCTGGTTTAGACCTGGTTTAGTCCTGCTTTAGTCCTTCTTTAGTCCCAGTTTGGACCTGGTTTAGTCCTTCTTTAGTCCTGGTTTAGTCCTTCTTTAGTCCTGGTTTAGTCCTTCTTTAGTCCTGGTTTATTCCTTCTTTAGTCCTGGTTTAGACCTGGTTTAGTCCTTCTTTAGTCCTGGTTTAGTCCTGCTTTAGTCCTGGTTTAGTCCTTCTTTAGTCCTGGTTTAGTCCTTCTTTAGTCCTGGTTTAGTCCTGGTTTTGTCCTGCTTAGTCCTGCTTTAGTCCTGGTTTAGTCCTACTTTAGTCCTGGTTTAGTCCTGGTTTAGACCTGGTTTAGTCCTGCTTTAGTCCCGGTTTAGTCCTGCTTTAGTCCTGGTTTAGACCTAGTTTAGTCCTGGTTTAGTCCTTCTTTAGTCCTGGTTTAGTCCTGCTTTAGTCCTGGTTTATTTCTTGTTTAGTCCTGGTTTGGACCTGGTTTAGTCCTTCTTTAGTCCTGGTTTAGTCCTTCTTTAGTCCTTCTTTATTCCTGGTTTAGTCCTTCATTGGTCCTGGTTTAGTCCTTCTTTAGTCCTGATTTAGACCTGGTTTAGTCCTTCTTTAGTCCTGGTTTAGTCCTTCTTTAGTCCTTCTTTAGTCCTGGTTTAGTCCTTCTTAAGTCCTAGTTTAGTCCTTCTTTAGTCCTGGTTTAGTCCTTCTTTAGTCCTGGTTTAGTCCTGCTTAGTCCTGCTTTAGTCCTGCTTTAGTCCTGGTTTAGTCTTGGTTTAGTCCTGGTTTAGTCCTGCTTAGTCCTGCTTTAGTCCTGGTTTAGTCCTGGTTTAGTCTTGGTTTAGTCTTGGTTTAGTCCTGGTTTAGACCTGGTTTAGTCCTGCTTAAGTCCTGCTTTAGTCCTTCTTTAGTCCTGGTTTAGACCTGGTTTAGTCCTGGTTTAGTCCTTCTTTAGTCCTGGTTTAGTCCTGCTTTAGTCCTGGTTTATTCCTGGTTTAATCATGCTTTAGTCCTGCTTTAGTCCTGGTTTAGTCTTGGTTTAGTCCTGCTTTAGTCCTGCTTTAGTTCTGGTTTATTCCTGCTTTAGTCCTGGTTTAGTCCTGGTTTAGTCCTGGTTTAGACCTGGTTTAGTCCTTCTTTAGTAATGGTTTAGTCCTTCTTTAGTCCTTCTTTAGTCCTGGTTTAGTCCTTCTTTAGTCCTTCTTTAGTCCTGGTTTAGTCCTTCTTTAGTCCTGGTTTAGTCCTGGTTTAGTCCTGGTTTAGACCTGGTTTAGTCCTTCTTTAGTAATGGTTTAGTCCTTCTTTAGTCCTTCTTTAGTCCTGGTTTAGTCCTGGTTTAGTCCTGCTTAGTCCTGCTTTAGTCCTGGTTTAGTCCTAATTTATTCCTAGTTTAGTCCTGGTTTAGTCCTGCTTTAGTCCTGCTTTAGTCCTTCTTTAGTCCTGGTTTAGACCTGGTTTAGTCCTTCTTTAGTCCTGGTTTAGACCTGCTTTAGTCCTTCTTTAGTCCTGCTTTAGTCCTGGTTTAGTCCTGGTTTTGAGCTGGTTTAGTCCTGCTTTAGTCCTTCTTTAGTCCTGGTTTAGTCCTGGTTTAGTCCTGGTTTAGTCCTGCTTAGTCCTGCTTTAGTCCTGGTTTAGACCTGGTTTAGTCCTTCTTTAGTCCTGGTTTAGACCTGCTTTAGTCCTTCTTTAGTCCTGGTTTAGTCCTGGTTTAGTCCTGGTTTAGTCCTGCTTAGTCCTGCTTTAGTCCTGGTTTAGTCCTTCTTTAGTCCTGCTTTAGTCCTGCTTTTATTCCTGGTTTAGACCTGGTTTAGTCCTACTTTAGTCCTTCTTTAGTCTTGGTTTAGACCTGGTATAGTCCTTCTTTAGTCCTGCTTTAGTCCTTCTTTAGTCCCAGTTTGGACCTGGTTTAGTCCTTCTTTAGTCCTGGTTTAGTCCTTCTTTAGTCATGGTTTAGTCCTTCTTTAGTCCTGGTTTAGTCCTTCTTTAGTCCTGGTTTAGACCTGGTTTAGTCCTTCTTTAGTCCTGGTTTAGTCCTGCTTTAGTCCTTCTTTAGTCCCAGTTTGGACCTGGTTTAGTCCTTCTTTAGTCCTGGTTTAGTCCTTCTTTAGTCCTGGTTTAGTCCTTCTTTAGTCCTGGTTTAGTCCTGGTTTTGTCCTGCTTAGTCCTGCTTTAGTCCTGGTTTAGTCCTACTTTAGTCCTGGTTTAGTCCTGGTTTAGACCTGGTTTAATCCTGCTTTAGTCCCGGTTTAGTCCTGCTTTAGTCCTGGTTTAGACCTAGTTTAGTCCTGGTTTAGTCCTTCTTTAGTCCTGGTTTAGTCCTGCTTTAGTCCTGGTTTATTTCTGGTTTAATCATGCTTTAGTCCTGCTCTAGTCCTGGTTTATTCCTGGTTTAGTCCTGGTTTGGACCTAGTTTAGTCCTTCTTTAGTCCTGGTTTAGTCCTTCTTTATTCCTTCTTTATTCCTGGTTTAGTCCTTCATTAGTCCTGGTTTAGTCCTTCTTTAGTCCTGATTTAGACCTGGTTTAGTCCTTCTTTAGTCCTGGTTTAGTCCTTCTTTAGTCCTTCTTTAGTCCTGGTTTAGTCCTGGTTTAGTCCTGCTTAGTCCTGCTTTAGTCCTGGTTTAGTCCTGGTTTAGTCCTGCTTTAGTCCTGCTTTAGTCCTGGTTTAGTCCTGGTTTAGACCTGGTTTAGTCCTTCTTTAGTCCTGGTTTAGACCTGGTTTAGTCCTGGTTTAGTCCTTCTTTAGTCCTGGTTTAGTCCTGCTTTAGTCCTGGTTTATTCCTGGTTTAATCATGCTTTAGTCCTGCTTTAGTCCTGGTTTAGTCTTGGTTTAGTCCTGCTTTAGTCCTGCTTTAGTTCTGGTTTATTCCTGCTTTAGTCCTGGTTTGGACCTGGTTTAGTCCTTCTTTAGTCCTGGTTTAGTCCTTCTTTAGTCCTTCTTTAGTCCTGGTTTAGTCCTTCTTTAGTCCTGGTTTAGTCCTGGTTTAGTCCTGGTTTAGACCTGGTTTAGTCCTTCTTTAGTAATGGTTTAGTCCTTCTTTAGTCCTTCTTTAGTCCTGGTTTAGTCCTGGTTTAGTCCTGCTTAGTCCTGCTTTAGTCCTGGTTTAGTCCTAATTTATTCCTGGTTTAGTCCTGGTTTAGACCTGGTTTAGACCTGGTTTAGTCCTTCTTTAGTCCTGGTTTAGTCCTGCTTTAGTCCTGCTTTAGTCCTTCTTTAGTCCTGGTTTAGACCTGGTTTAGTCCTTCTTTAGTCCTAGTTTAGTCCTGCTTTAGTCCTGCTTTAGTCCTTCTTTAGTCCTGGTTTAGACCTGGTTTAGTCCTTCTTTAGTCCTGGTTTAGTCCTGGTTTAGTCCTGCTTAGTCCTGCTTTAGTCCTGGTTTAGTCCTAATTTATTCCTGGTTTAGTCCTGGTTTAGACCTGGTTTAGACCTGGTTTAGTCCTTCTTTAGTCCTGGTTTAGTCCTGCTTTAGTCCTGCTTTAGTCCTTCTTTAGTCCTGGTTTAGACCTGGTTTAGTCCTTCTTTAGTCCTAGTTTAGTCCTGCTTTAGTCCTGCTTTAGTCCTTCTTTAGTCCTGCTTTAGTCCTGGTTTAGTCCTGGTTTTGAGCTGGTTTAGTCCTTCTTTAGTCCTGGTTTAGTCCTGGTTTAGTCCTGGTTTAGTCCTGCTTAGTCCTGCTTTAGTCCTGGTTTAGACCTGGTTTAGTCCTTCTTTAGTCCTGGTTTAGACCTGCTTTAGTCCTTCTTTAGTCCTGGTTTAGTCCTGGTTTAGTCCTGGTTTAGTCCTGCTTAGTCCTGCTTTAGTCCTGGTTTAGTCCTTCTTTAGTCCTGCTTTAGTCCTGCTTTTATTCCTGGTTTAGTCCTAGTTTAGTCCTGGTTTAGACCTGGTTTAGTCTTGCTTTAGTCCTGGTTTGGACCTGGTTTAGTCCTGGTTTAGTCCTGCTTTAGTCCTGCTTTAGTCCTGGTTTAGTCCTGGTTTGCACCTGGTTTAGTCCTACTTTAGTCCTGCTTTAGTCCTTCTTTAGTCCTGGTTTAGACCTGGTTTAGTCCTTCTTTAGTCCTGGTTTAGTCCTGCTTTAGTCATGCTTTAGTCCTTCTTTAGTCCTGGTTTAGACCTGGTTTAGTCCTTCTTTAGTCCTGGTTTAGACCTGCTTTAGTCCTTCTTTAGTCCTGGTTTAGTCCTGGTTTAGTCCTGGTTTAGTCCTGCTTAGTCCTGCTTTAGTCCTGGTTTAGTCCTTCTTTAGTCCTGCTTTAGTCCTGCTTTTATTCCTGGTTTAGTCCTTGTTTAGTCTTTCTTTAGTCCTGCTTTACTCCTTCTTTAGTCCTGCTTTAGTCCTGCTTTAGTCCTGGTTTAGTCCTGGTTTAGACCTGGTTTAGTCCTGCTTTAGTCCTGGTTTAGTCTTGGTTTAGTCCTGCTTTAGTCCTGCTTTAGTTCTGGTTTATTCCTGCTTTAGTCCTGGTTTAGTCCTGGTTTAGACCTGGTTTAGTCTTGCTTTAGTCCTGGTTTGGACCTGGTTTAGTCCTGGTTTAGTCCTGCTTTAGTCCTGCTTTAGTCCTGGTTTAGTCCTGGTTTGGACCTGGTTTAGTCCTACTTTAGTCCTTCTTTAGTCTTTGTTTAGTCCTGGTTTAGTCCTGCGTTTGTCCTTCTTTAGTCCTGGTTTGGACATGGTTTAGTCCTTCTTTAGTCCTGGTTTAGTCCTGCTTTAGTCCTTCTTTAGTCCCCAGTTTGGACATGGTTTAGTCCTTCTTTAGTCCTGGTTTAGTCCTTTTTAGTCCTTCTTAAGTCCTAGTTTAGTCCTTCTTTAGTCCTGGTTTAGTCCTTCTTTCGTCCTGGTTTGGACCTGGTTTAGTCCTGGTTTAGTCCTGCTTAGTCCTGCTTTAGTCCTGGTTTAGTCCTGGTTTAGTCCTGGTTTAGTCCTGCTTAAGTCCTGCTTTAGTCCTTCTTTAGTCCTGGTTTAGACCTGGTTTAGTCCTGGTTTAGTCCTTCTTAAGTCCTAGTTTAGTCCTTCTTTAGTCCTGGTTTAGTCCTGGTTTAGTCCTGCTTAGTCCTGCTTTAATCCTGCTTTAGTCCTGGTTTAGTCTTGGTTTAGTCCTGGTTTAGTCCTGCTTAGTCCTGCTTTAGCCCTGGTTTAGTTCTGGTTTAGTCCTGGTTTAGTCTTGGTTTAGTCCTTCTTTAGTCCTGGTTTAGTCCTGCTTTAGTCCTGGTTTATTCCTGGTTTAATCATGCTTTAGTCCTGCTTTAGTCCTGGTTTGGACCTGGTTTAGTCCTTCTTTAGTCCTGGTTTAGTCCTTCTTTAGTCCTGGTTTAGTCCTTCTTTAGTCCTGGTTTAGTCCTGGTTTAGTCCTGGTTTAGACCTGGTTTAGTCCTTCTTTAGTAATGGTTTAGTCCTTCTTTAGTCCTTCTTTAGTCCTGGTTTAGTCCTGGTTTAGTCCTGCTTAGTCCTGCTTTAGTCCTTCTTTAGTCCTGCTTTAGTCCTGGTTTAGTCCTGGTTTTGAGCTGGTTTAGTCCTGCTTCAGTCCTTCTTTAGTCCTGGTTTAGTCCTGGTTTAGTCCTGGTTTAGTCCTGCTTAGTCCTGCTTTAGTCCTGGTTTAGACCTGGTTTAGTCCTTCTTTAGTCCTGGTTTAGACCTGCTTTAGTCCTTCTTTAGTCCTGGTTTAGTCCTGGTTTAGTCCTGGTTTAGTCCTGCTTAGTCCTGCTTTAGTCCTAGTTTAGTCCTTCTTTAGTCCTGCTTTAGTCCTGCTTTTATTCCTGGTTTAGACCTGGTTTAGTCCTGCTTTAGTCCTTCTTTAGTCCCAGTTTGGACCTGGTTTAGTCCTTCTTTAGTCCTGGTTTAGTCCTTCTTTAGTCCTGGTTTAGTCCTTCTTTAGTCCTGGTTTATTCCTTCTTTAGTCCTGGTTTAGACCTGGTTTAGTCCTTCTTTAGTCCTGGTTTAGTCCTGCTTTAGTCCTGGTTTAGTCCTTCTTTAGTCCTGGTTTAGTCCTTCTTTAGTCCTGGTTTAGTCCTGGTTTTGTCCTGCTTAGTCCTGCTTTAGTCCTGGTTTAGTCCTACTTTAGTCCTGGTTTAGTCCTGGTTTAGACCTGGTTTAGTCCTGCTTTAGTCCCGGTTTAGTCCTGCTTTAGTCCTGGTTTAGACCTAGTTTAGTCCTGGTTTAGTCCTTCTTTAGTCCTGGTTTAGTCCTTCTTTAGTCCTTCTTTATTCCTGGTTTAGTCCTTCATTGGTCCTGGTTTAGTCCTTCTTTAGTCCTGATTTAGACCTGGTTTAGTCCTTCATTGGTCCTGGTTTAGTCCTTCTTTAGTCCTGGTTTATTTCTGGTTTAGTCCTGGTTTGGACCTGGTTTAGTCCTTCTTTAGTCCTGGTTTAGTCCTTCTTTAGTCCTTCTTTATTCCTGGTTTAGTCCTTCATTGGTCCTGGTTTAGTCCTTCTTTAGTCCTGATTTAGACCTGGTTTAGTCCTTCTTTAGTCCTGGTTTAGTCCTTCTTTAGTCCTTCTTTAGTCCTGGTTTAGTCCTGGTTTAGTCCTGCTTAGTCCTGCTTTAGTCCTGGTTTAGTCCTGGTTTAGTCCTGCTTAGTCCTGCTTTAGTCCTGCTTTAGTCCTGCTTTAGTCCTGGTTTGGACCTGGTTTAGTCCGGGTTTAGTCCGGGTTTGGACCTGGTTTAATCCTTCTTTAGTCCTGCTTTAGTCCTTCTTTAGTCCTGGTTTTGTCCTGGTTTAGTCCTGGTTTAGTCCTGCTTTAGTCCTGGTTTAGTCTTGGTTTAGTCCTGGTTTAGTCCTGTTTAGTCCTGCTTTAGTCCTGGTTTAGTCCTGGTTTAGTCTTGGTTTAGTCCTGGTTTAGTCCTGCTTTAGTCCTGCTTTAGTCCTTCTTTAGTCCTGGTTTAGACCTGGTTTAGTCCTGCTTTAGTCCTGGTTTAGTCTTGGTTTAGTCCTGGTTTAGTCCTGCTTAGTCCTGCTTTAGTCCTGGTTTAGTCCTGGTTTAGTCTTGGTTTAGTCTTGGTTTAGTCCTGGTTTAGACCTGGTTTAGTCCTGCTTAAGTCCTGCTTTAGTCCTTCTTTAGTCCTGGTTTAGACCTGGTTTAGTCCTGGTTTAGTCCTTCTTTAGTCCTGGTTTAGTCCTGCTTTAGTCCTGGTTTATTCCTGGTTTAATCATGCTTTAGTCCTGCTTTAGTCCTGGTTTAGTCTTGGTTTAGTCCTGCTTTAGTCCTGCTTTAGTTCTGGTTTATTCCTGCTTTAGTCCTGGTTTGGACCTGGTTTAGTCCTTCTTTAGTCCTGGTTTAGTCCTTCTTTAGTCCTTCTTTAGTCCTGGTTTAGTCCTTCTTTAGTCCTGGTTTAGTCCTGGTTTAGTCCTGGTTTAGACCTGGTTTAGTCCTTCTTTAGTAATGGTTTAGTCCTTCTTTAGTCCTTCTTTAGTCCTGGTTTAGTCCTGGTTTAGTCCTGCTTAGTCCTGCTTTAGTCCTGGTTTAGTCCTAATTTATTCCTGGTTTAGTCCTCGTTTAGACCTGGTTTAGACCTGGTTTAGTCCTTCTTTAGTCCTGGTTTAGTCCTGCTTTAGTCCTGCTTTAGTCCTTCTTTAGTCCTGGTTTAGACCTGGTTTAGTCCTTCTTTAGTCCTAGTTTAGTCCTGCTTTAGTCCTGCTTTAGTCCTTCTTTAGTCCTGGTTTAGACCTGGTTTAGTCCTTCTTTAGTCCTGGTTTAGACCTGCTTTAGTCCTTCTTTAGTCCTGCTTTAGTCCTGGTTTAGTCCTGGTTTTGAGCTGGTTTAGTCCTGCTTTAGTCCTTCTTTAGTCCTGGTTTAGTCCTGGTTAAGTCCTGGTTTAGTCCTGCTTAGTCCTGCTTTAGTCCTGGTTTAGACCTGGTTTAGTCCTTCTTTAGTCCTGGTTTAGACCTGCTTTAGTCCTTCTTTAGTCCTGGTTTAGTCCTGGTTTAGTCCTGGTTTAGTCCTGCTTAGTCCTGCTTTAGTCCTGGTTTAGTCCTTCTTTAGTCCTGCTTTAGTCCTGCTTTTATTCCTGGTTTAGTCCTTGTTTAGTCTTTCTTTAGTCCTGCTTTACTCCTTCTTTAGTCCTGCTTTAGTCCTGCTTTAGTCCTGGTTTAGTCCTGCTTTAGTCCTGCTTTAGTCCTGGTTTAGTCCTGCTTTAGTCCTGGTTTAGTCTTGGTTTAGTCCTGCTTTAGTTCTGGTTTATTCCTGCTTTAGTCCTGGTTTAGTCCTGGTTTAGACCTGGTTTAGTCTTGCTTTAGTCCTGGTTTGGACCTGGTTTATTCCTACTTTAGTCCTTCTTTAGTCTTTGTTTAGTCCTGGTTTAGTCCTGCTTTAGTCCTTCTTTAGTCCTGGTTTGGACATGGTTTAGTCCTTCTTTGGTCCTGGTTTAGTCCTTTTTAGTCCTTCTTAAGTCCTAGTTTAGTCCTTCTTTAGTCCTGCTTTAGTCCTTCTTTAGTCCTGGTTTAGACCTGGTTTAGTCCTGGTTTAGTCCTTCTTAAGTCCTAGTTTAGTCCTTCTTTAGTCCTGGTTTAGTCCTTCTTTAGTCCTGGTTTAGTCCTGCTTAGTCCTGCTTTAGTCCTGCTTTAGTCCTGGTTTAGTCTTGGTTTAGTCCTGGTTTAGTCCTGCTTAGTCCTGCTTTAGTCCTGGTTTAGTCCTGGTTTAGTCTTGGTTTAGTCTTGGTTTAGTCCTGGTTTAGACCTGGTTTAGTCCTGCTTAAGTCCTGCTTTAGTCCTTCTTTAGTCCTGGTTTAGACCTGGTTTAGTCCTGGTTTAGTCCTTCTTTAGTCCTGGTTTAGTCCTGCTTTAGTCCTGGTTTATTCCTGGTTTAATCATGCTTTAGTCCTGCTTTAGTCCTGGTTTAGTCTTGGTTTAGTCCTGCTTTAGTCCTGCTTTAGTTCTGGTTTATTCCTGCTTTAGTCCTGGTTTAGTCCTGGTTTAGTCCTGGTTTAGACCTGGTTTAGTCCTTCTTTAGTAATGGTTTAGTCCTTCTTTAGTCCTTCTTTAGTCCTGGTTTAGTCCTTCTTTAGTCCTTCTTTAGTCCTGGTTTAGTCCTTCTTTAGTCCTGGTTTAGTCCTGGTTTAGTCCTGGTTTAGACCTGGTTTAGTCCTTCTTTAGTAATGGTTTAGTCCTTCTTTAGTCCTTCTTTAGTCCTGGTTTAGTCCTGGTTTAGTCCTGCTTAGTCCTGCTTTAGTCCTGGTTTAGTCCTAATTTATTCCTAGTTTAGTCCTGGTTTAGTCCTGCTTTAGTCCTGCTTTAGTCCTTCTTTAGTCCTGGTTTAGACCTGGTTTAGTCCTTCTTTAGTCCTGGTTTAGACCTGCTTTAGTCCTTCTTTAGTCCTGCTTTAGTCCTGGTTTAGTCCTGGTTTTGAGCTGGTTTAGTCCTGCTTTAGTCCTTCTTTAGTCCTGGTTTAGTCCTGGTTTAGTCCTGGTTTAGTCCTGCTTAGTCCTGCTTTAGTCCTGGTTTAGACCTGGTTTAGTCCTTCTTTAGTCCTGGTTTAGACCTGCTTTAGTCCTTCTTTAGTCCTGGTTTAGTCCTGGTTTAGTCCTGGTTTAGTCCTGCTTAGTCCTGCTTTAGTCCTGGTTTAGTCCTTCTTTAGTCCTGCTTTAGTCCTGCTTTTATTCCTGGTTTAGACCTGGTTTAGTCCTACTTTAGTCCTTCTTTAGTCTTGGTTTAGACCTGGTATAGTCCTTCTTTAGTCCTGCTTTAGTCCTTCTTTAGTCCCAGTTTGGACCTGGTTTAGTCCTTCTTTAGTCCTGGTTTAGTCCTTCTTTAGTCATGGTTTAGTCCTTCTTTAGTCCTGGTTTAGTCCTTCTTTAGTCCTGGTTTAGACCTGGTTTAGTCCTTCTTTAGTCCTGGTTTAGTCCTGCTTTAGTCCTTCTTTAGTCCCAGTTTGGACCTGGTTTAGTCCTTCTTTAGTCCTGGTTTAGTCCTTCTTTAGTCCTGGTTTAGTCCTTCTTTAGTCCTGGTTTAGTCCTGGTTTTGTCCTGCTTAGTCCTGCTTTAGTCCTGGTTTAGTCCTACTTTAGTCCTGGTTTAGTCCTGGTTTAGACCTGGTTTAGTCCTGCTTTAGTCCCGGTTTAGTCCTGCTTTAGTCCTGGTTTAGACCTAGTTTAGTCCTGGTTTAGTCCTTCTTTAGTCCTGGTTTAGTCCTGCTTTAGTCCTGGTTTATTTCTGGTTTAATCATGCTTTAGTCCTGCTCTAGTCCTGGTTTATTCCTGGTTTAGTCCTGGTTTGGACCTAGTTTAGTCCTTCTTTAGTCCTGGTTTAGTCCTTCTTTAGTCCTTCTTTATTCCTGGTTTAGTCCTTCATTAGTCCTGGTTTAGTCCTTCTTTAGTCCTGATTTAGACCTGGTTTAGTCCTTCTTTAGTCCTGGTTTAGTCCTTCTTTAGTCCTTCTTTAGTCCTGGTTTAGTCCTGGTTTAGTCCTGCTTAGTCCTGCTTTAGTCCTGGTTTAGTCCAGGTTTAGTCCTGCTTTAGTCCTGCTTTAGTCCTGGTTTAGTCCTGGTTTAGACCTGGTTTAGTCCTGCTTAAGTCCTGCTTTAGTCCTTCTTTAGTCCTGGTTTAGACCTGGTTTAGTCCTGGTTTAGTCCTGGTTTAGACCTGGTTTAGTCCTGGTTTAGTCCTTCTTTAGTCCTGGTTTAGACCTGGTTTAGTCCTGGTTTAGTCCTTCTTTAGTCCTGGTTTAGTCCTGCTTTAGTCCTGGTTTATTCCTGGTTTAATCATGCTTTAGTCCTGCTTTAGTCCTGGTTTAATCATGCTTTAGTCCTGCTTTAGTCCTGGTTTAGTCTTGGTTTAGTCCTGCTTTAGTCCTGCTTTAGTTCTGGTTTATTCCTGCTTTAGTCCTGGTTTGGACCTGGTTTAGTCCTTCTTTAGTCCTGGTTTAGTCCTTCTTTAGTCCTTCTTTAGTCCTGGTTTAGTCCTGGTTTAGTCCTGGTTTAGACCTGGTTTAGTCCTTCTTTAGTAATGGTTTAGTCCTTCTTTAGTCCTTCTTTAGTCCTGGTTTAGTCCTGGTTTAGTCCTACTTAGTCCTGCTTTAGTCCTGGTTTAGTCCTAATTTATTCCTGGTTTAGTCCTGGTTTAGACCTGGTTTAGACCTGGTTTAGTCCTTCTTTAGTCCTGGTTTAGTCCTGCTTTAGTCCTGCTTTAGTCCTTCTTTAGTCCTGGTTTAGACCTGGTTTAGTCCTTCTTTAGTCCTAGTTTAGTCCTGCTTTAGTCCTGCTTTAGTCCTTCTTTAGTCCTGGTTTAGACCTGGTTTAGTCCTTCTTTAGTCCTGGTTTAGTCCTGGTTTAGTCCTGCTTAGTCCTGCTTTAGTCCTGGTTTAGTCCTAATTTATTCCTGGTTTAGTCCTGGTTTAGACCTGGTTTAGACCTGGTTTAGTCCTTCTTTAGTCCTGGTTTAGTCCTGCTTTAGTCCTGCTTTAGTCCTTCTTTAGTCCTGGTTTAGACCTGGTTTAGTCCTTCTTTAGTCCTAGGTTAGTCCTGCTTTAGTCCTGCTTTAGTCCTTCTTTAGTCCTGCTTTAGTCCTGGTTTAGTCCTGGTTTTGAGCTGGTTTAGTCCTGCTTTAGTCCTTCTTTAGTCCTGGTTTAGTCCTGGTTTAGTCCTGGTTTAGTCCTGCTTAGTCCTGCTTTAGTCCTGGTTTAGACCTGGTTTAGTCCTTCTTTAGTCCTGGTTTAGACCTGCTTTAGTCCTTCTTTAGTCCTGGTTTAGTCCTGGTTTAGTCCTGGTTTAGTCCTGCTTAGTCCTGCTTTAGTCCTGGTTTAGTCCTTCTTTAGTCCTGCTTTAGTCCTGCTTTTATTCCTGGTTTAGTCCTAGTTTAGTCCTGGTTTAGACCTGGTTTAGTCTTGCTTTAGTCCTGGTTTGGACCTGGTTTAGTCCTGGTTTAGTCCTGCTTTAGTCCTGCTTTAGTCCTGGTTTAGTCCTGGTTTGCACCTGGTTTAGTCCTACTTTAGTCCTTCTTTAGTCTTTGTTTAGTCCTGGTTTAGTCCTGCTTTAGTCCTTCTTTAGTCCTGGTTTGGACATGGTTTAGTCCTTCTTTAGTCCTGGTTTAGTCCTTTTTAGTCCTTCTTAAGTCCTAGTTTAGTCCTTCTTTAGTCCTGGTTTAGTCCTTCTTTAGTCCTGGTTTGGACCTGGTTTAGTCCTGGTTTAGTCCTGCTTAGTCCTGCTTTAGTCCTGGTTTAGTCCTGGTTTAGTCCTGGTTTAGTCTTGGTTTAGTCTTGGTTTAGTCCTGGTTTAGACCTGTTTTTTCCTACTTAAGTCCTGCTTTAGTCCTTCTTTAGTCCTGGTTTAGACCTGGTTTAGTCCTGGTTTAGTCCTTCTTAAGTCCTAGTTTAGTCCTTCTTTAGTCCTGGTTTAGTCCTTCATTAGTCCTGGTTTAGTCCTGGTTTAGTCCTGCTTAGTCCTGCTTTAGTCCTGCTTTAGTCCTGGTTTAGTCTTGGTTTAGTCCTGGTTTAGTCCTGCTTAGTCCTGCTTTAGTCCTGGTTTAGTCCTGGTTTAGTCTTGGTTTAGTCTTGGTTTAGTCCTGGTTTAGACCTGGTTTAGTCCTGCTTAAGTCCTGCTTTAGTCCTTCTTTAGTCCTGGTTTAGACCTGGTTTAGTCCTGGTTTAGTCCTTCTTTAGTCCTGGTTTAGTCCTGCTTTAGTCCTGGTTTATTCCTGGTTTAATCATGCTTTAGTCCTGCTTTAGTCCTGGTTTAGTCTTGGTTTAGTCCTGCTTTAGTCCTGCTTTAGTTCTGGTTTATTCCTGCTTTAGTCCTGGTTTGGACCTGGTTTAGTCCTTCTTTAGTCCTGGTTTAGTCCTTCTTTAGTCCTTCTTTAGTCCTGGTTTAGTCCTTCTTTAGTCCTGGTTTAGTCCTGGTTTAGTCCTGGTTTAGACCTGGTTTAGTCCTTCTTTAGTAATGGTTTAGTCCTTCTTTAGTCCTTCTTTAGTCCTGGTTTAGTCCTGGTTTAGTCCTGCTTAGTCCTGCTTTAGTCCTGGTTTAGTCCTAATTTATTCCTGGTTTAGTCCTGGTTTAGTCCTGGTTTAGTCCTGCTTTAGTCCTTCTTTAGTCCTGGTTTAGACCTGGTTTAGTCCTTCTTTAGTCCTGGTTTAGACCTGCTTTAGTCCTTCTTTAGTCCTGCTTTAGTCCTGGTTTAGTCCTGGTTTTGAGCTGGTTTAGTCCTGCTTTAGTCCTTCTTTAGTCCTGGTTTAGTCCTGGTTTAGTCCTGGTTTAGTCCTGCTTAGTCCTGCTTTAGTCCTGGTTTAGACCTGGTTTAGTCCTTCTTTAGTCCTGGTTTAGACCTGCTTTAGTCCTTCTTTAGTCCTGGTTTAGTCCTGGTTTAGTCCTGGTTTAGTCCTGCTTAGTCCTGCTTTAGTCCTGGTTTAGTCCTTCTTTAGTCCTGCTTTAGTCCTGCTTTTATTCCTGGTTTAGACCTGGTTTAGTCCTACTTTAGTCCTTCTTTAGTCTTGGTTTAGACCTGGTATAGTCCTTCTTTAGTCCTGGTTTAGTCCTGGTTTAGTCCTGCTTAGTCCTGCTTTAGTCCTGGTTTAGTCCTGGTTTAGTCCTGCTTTAGTCCTGCTTTAGTCCTGGTTTAGTCCTGGTTTAGACCTGGTTTAGTCCTGCTTAAGTCCTGCTTTAGTCCTTCTTTAGTCCTGGTTTAGACCTGGTTTAGTCCTGGTTTAGTCCTGGTTTAGACCTGGTTTAGTCCTGGTTTAGTCCTTCTTTAGTCCTGGTTTAGACCTGGTTTAGTCCTGGTTTAGTCCTTCTTTAGTCCTGGTTTAGTCCTGCTTTAGTCCTGGTTTATTCCTGGTTTAATCATGCTTTAGTCCTGCTTTAGTCCTGGTTTAGTCTTGGTTTAGTCCTGCTTTAGTCCTGCTTTAGTTCTGGTTTATTCCTGCTTTAGTCCTGGTTTGGACCTGGTTTAGTCCTTCTTTAGTCCTGGTTTAGTCCTTCTTTAGTCCTTCTTTAGTCCTGGTTTAGTCCTTCTTTAGTCCTGGTTTAGTCCTGGTTTAGTCCTGGTTTAGACCTGGTTTAGTCCTTCTTTAGTAATGGTTTAGTCCTTCTTTAGTCCTTCTTTAGTCCTGGTTTAGTCCTGGTTTAGTCCTACTTAGTCCTGCTTTAGTCCTGGTTTAGTCCTAATTTATTCCTGGTTTAGTCCTGGTTTAGACCTGGTTTAGACCTGGTTTAGTCCTTCTTTAGTCCTGGTTTAGTCCTGGTTTAGTCCTGCTTTAGTCCTGCTTTAGTCCTTCTTTAGTCCTGGTTTAGACCTGGTTTAGTCCTTCTTTAGTCCTGGTTTAGACCTGCTTTAGTCCTTCTTTAGTCCTGCTTTAGTCCTGGTTTAGTCCTGGTTTTGAGCTGGTTTAGTCCTGCTTTAGTCCTTCTTTAGTCCTGGTTTAGTCCTGGTTTAGTCCTGGTTTAGTCCTGCTTAGTCCTGCTTTAGTCCTGGTTTAGACCTGGTTTAGTCCTTCTTTAGTCCTGGTTTAGACCTGCTTTAGTCCTTCTTTAGTCCTGGTTTAGTCCTGGTTTAGTCCTGGTTTAGTCCTGCTTTGTCCTGCTTTAGTCCTGGTTTAGTCCTTCTTTAGTCCTGCTTTAGTCCTGCTTTTATTCCTGGTTTAGACCTGGTTTAGTCCTACTTTAGTCCTTCTTTAGTCTTGGTTTAGACCTGGTATAGTCCTTCTTTAGTCCTGCTTTAGTCCTTCTTTAGTCCCAGTTTGGACCTGGTTTAGTCCTTCTTTAGTCCTGGTTTAGTCCTTCTTTAGTCATGGTTTAGTCCTTCTTTAGTCCTGGTTTAGTCCTTCTTTAGTCCTGGTTTAGACCTGGTTTAGTCCTTCTTTAGTCCTGGTTTAGTCCTGCTTTAGTCCTTCTTTAGTCCCAGTTTGGACCTGGTTTAGTCCTTCTTTAGTCCTGGTTTAGTCCTTCTTTAGTCCTGGTTTAGTCCTTCTTTAGTCCTGGTTTAGTCCTGGTTTTGTCCTGCTTAGTCCTGCTTTAGTCCTGGTTTAGTCCTACTTTAGTCCTGGTTTAGTCCTGGTTTAGACCTGGTTTAGTCCTGCTTTAGTCCCGGTTTAGTCCTGCTTTAGTCCTGGTTTAGACCTAGTTTAGTCCTGGTTTAGTCCTTCTTTAGTCCTGGTTTAGTCCTGCTTTAGTCCTGGTTTATTTCTGGTTTAATTATGCTTTAGTCCTGCTCTAGTCCTGGTTTATTCCTGGTTTAGTCCTGGTTTGGACCTAGTTTAGTCCTTCTTTAGTCCTGGTTTAGTCCTTCTTTAGTCCTTCTTTATTCCTGGTTTAGTCCTTCATTAGTCCTGGTTTAGTCCTTCTTTAGTCCTGGTTTGGACCTGGTTTAGTCCTGGTTTAGTCCTGCTTTAGTCCTGCTTTAGTCCTGGTTTAGTCCTGGTTTGCACCTGGTTTAGTCCTACTTTAGTCCTTCTTTAGTCTTTGTTTAGTCCTGGTTTAGTCCTGCTTTAGTCCTTCTTTAGTCCTGGTTTGGACATGGTTTAGTCCTTCTTTAGTCCTGGTTTAGTCCTTTTTAGTCCTTCTTAAGTCCTAGTTTAGTCCTTCTTTAGTCCTGGTTTAGTCCTTCTTTAGTCCTGGTTTGGACCTGGTTTAGTCCTGGTTTAGTCCTGCTTAGTCCTGCTTTAGTCCTGGTTTAGTCCTGGTTTAGTCCTGGTTTAGTCTTGGTTTAGTCTTGGTTTAGTCCTGGTTTAGACCTGTTTTTTCCTACTTAAGTCCTGCTTTAGTCCTTCTTTAGTCCTGGTTTAGACCTGGTTTAGTCCTGGTTTAGTCCTTCTTAAGTCCTAGTTTAGTCCTTCTTTAGTCCTGGTTTAGTCCTTCATTAGTCCTGGTTTAGTCCTGGTTTAGTCCTGCTTAGTCCTGCTTTAGTCCTGCTTTAGTCCTGGTTTAGTCTTGGTTTAGTCCTGGTTTAGTCCTGCTTAGTCCTGCTTTAGTCCTGGTTTAGTCCTGGTTTAGTCTTGGTTTAGTCTTGGTTTAGTCCTGGTTTAGACCTGGTTTAGTCCTGCTTAAGTCCTGCTTTAGTCCTTCTTTAGTCCTGGTTTAGACCTGGTTTAGTCCTGGTTTAGTCCTTCTTTAGTCCTGGTTTAGTCCTGCTTTAGTCCTGGTTTATTCCTGGTTTAATCATGCTTTAGTCCTGCTTTAGTCCTGGTTTAGTCTTGGTTTAGTCCTGCTTTAGTCCTGCTTTAGTTCTGGTTTATTCCTGCTTTAGTCCTGGTTTGGACCTGGTTTAGTCCTTCTTTAGTCCTGGTTTAGTCCTTCTTTAGTCCTTCTTTAGTCCTGGTTTAGTCCTTCTTTAGTCCTGGTTTAGTCCTGGTTTAGTCCTGGTTTAGACCTGGTTTAGTCCTTCTTTAGTAATGGTTTAGTCCTTCTTTAGTCCTTCTTTAGTCCTGGTTTAGTCCTGGTTTAGTCCTGCTTAGTCCTGCTTTAGTCCTGGTTTAGTCCTAATTTATTCCTGGTTTAGTCCTGGTTTAGTCCTGGTTTAGTCCTGCTTTAGTCCTTCTTTAGTCCTGGTTTAGACCTGGTTTAGTCCTTCTTTAGTCCTGGTTTAGACCTGCTTTAGTCCTTCTTTAGTCCTGCTTTAGTCCTGGTTTAGTCCTGGTTTTGAGCTGGTTTAGTCCTGCTTTAGTCCTTCTTTAGTCCTGGTTTAGTCCTGGTTTAGTCCTGGTTTAGTCCTGCTTAGTCCTGCTTTAGTCCTGGTTTAGACCTGGTTTAGTCCTTCTTTAGTCCTGGTTTAGACCTGCTTTAGTCCTTCTTTAGTCCTGGTTTAGTCCTGGTTTAGTCCTGGTTTAGTCCTGCTTAGTCCTGCTTTAGTCCTGGTTTAGTCCTTCTTTAGTCCTGCTTTAGTCCTGCTTTTATTCCTGGTTTAGACCTGGTTTAGTCCTACTTTAGTCCTTCTTTAGTCTTGGTTTAGACCTGGTATAGTCCTTCTTTAGTCCTGGTTTAGTCCTGGTTTAGTCCTGCTTAGTCCTGCTTTAGTCCTGGTTTAGTCCTGGTTTAGTCCTGCTTTAGTCCTGCTTTAGTCCTGGTTTAGTCCTGGTTTAGACCTGGTTTAGTCCTGCTTAAGTCCTGCTTTAGTCCTTCTTTAGTCCTGGTTTAGACCTGGTTTAGTCCTGGTTTAGTCCTGGTTTAGACCTGGTTTAGTCCTGGTTTAGTCCTTCTTTAGTCCTGGTTTAGACCTGGTTTAGTCCTGGTTTAGTCCTTCTTTAGTCCTGGTTTAGTCCTGCTTTAGTCCTGGTTTATTCCTGGTTTAATCATGCTTTAGTCCTGCTTTAGTCCTGGTTTAGTCTTGGTTTAGTCCTGCTTTAGTCCTGCTTTAGTTCTGGTTTATTCCTGCTTTAGTCCTGGTTTGGACCTGGTTTAGTCCTTCTTTAGTCCTGGTTTAGTCCTTCTTTAGTCCTTCTTTAGTCCTGGTTTAGTCCTTCTTTAGTCCTGGTTTAGTCCTGGTTTAGTCCTGGTTTAGACCTGGTTTAGTCCTTCTTTAGTAATGGTTTAGTCCTTCTTTAGTCCTTCTTTAGTCCTGGTTTAGTCCTGGTTTAGTCCTACTTAGTCCTGCTTTAGTCCTGGTTTAGTCCTAATTTATTCCTGGTTTAGTCCTGGTTTAGACCTGGTTTAGACCTGGTTTAGTCCTTCTTTAGTCCTGGTTTAGTCCTGGTTTAGTCCTGCTTTAGTCCTGCTTTAGTCCTTCTTTAGTCCTGGTTTAGACCTGGTTTAGTCCTTCTTTAGTCCTGGTTTAGACCTGCTTTAGTCCTTCTTTAGTCCTGCTTTAGTCCTGGTTTAGTCCTGGTTTTGAGCTGGTTTAGTCCTGCTTTAGTCCTTCTTTAGTCCTGGTTTAGTCCTGGTTTAGTCCTGGTTTAGTCCTGCTTAGTCCTGCTTTAGTCCTGGTTTAGACCTGGTTTAGTCCTTCTTTAGTCCTGGTTTAGACCTGCTTTAGTCCTTCTTTAGTCCTGGTTTAGTCCTGGTTTAGTCCTGGTTTAGTCCTGCTTAGTCCTGCTTTAGTCCTGGTTTAGTCCTTCTTTAGTCCTGCTTTAGTCCTGCTTTTATTCCTGGTTTAGACCTGGTTTAGTCCTACTTTAGTCCTTCTTTAGTCTTGGTTTAGACCTGGTATAGTCCTTCTTTAGTCCTGCTTTAGTCCTTCTTTAGTCCCAGTTTGGACCTGGTTTAGTCCTTCTTTAGTCCTGGTTTAGTCCTTCTTTAGTCATGGTTTAGTCCTTCTTTAGTCCTGGTTTAGTCCTTCTTTAGTCCTGGTTTAGACCTGGTTTAGTCCTTCTTTAGTCCTGGTTTAGTCCTGCTTTAGTCCTTCTTTAGTCCCAGTTTGGACCTGGTTTAGTCCTTCTTTAGTCCTGGTTTAGTCCTTCTTTAGTCCTGGTTTAGTCCTTCTTTAGTCCTGGTTTAGTCCTGGTTTTGTCCTGCTTAGTCCTGCTTTAGTCCTGGTTTAGTCCTACTTTAGTCCTGGTTTAGTCCTGGTTTAGACCTGGTTTAGTCCTGCTTTAGTCCCGGTTTAGTCCTGCTTTAGTCCTGGTTTAGACCTAGTTTAGTCCTGGTTTAGTCCTTCTTTAGTCCTGGTTTAGTCCTGCTTTAGTCCTGGTTTATTTCTGGTTTAATTATGCTTTAGTCCTGCTCTAGTCCTGGTTTATTCCTGGTTTAGTCCTGGTTTGGACCTAGTTTAGTCCTTCTTTAGTCCTGGTTTAGTCCTTCTTTAGTCCTTCTTTATTCCTGGTTTAGTCCTTCATTAGTCCTGGTTTAGTCCTTCTTTAGTCCTGATTTAGACCTGGTTTAGTCCTTCTTTAGTCCTGGTTTAGTCCTTCTTTAGTCCTTCTTTAGTCCTGGTTTAGTCCTGGTTTAGTCCTGCTTAGTCCTGCTTTAGTCCTGGTTTAGTCCTGGTTTAGTCCTGCTTTAGTCCTGCTTTAGTCCTGGTTTAGTCCTGGTTTAGACCTGGTTTAGTCCTGCTTAAGTCCTGCTTTAGTCCTTCTTTAGTCCTGGTTTAGACCTGGTTTAGTCCTGGTTTAGTCCTGGTTTAGACCTGGTTTAGTCCTGGTTTAGTCCTTCTTTAGTCCTGGTTTAGACCTGGTTTAGTCCTGGTTTAGTCCTTCTTTAGTCCTGGTTTAGTCCTGCTTTAGTCCTGGTTTATTCCTGGTTTAATCATGCTTTAGTCCTGCTTTAGTCCTGGTTTAATCATGCTTTAGTCCTGCTTTAGTCCTGGTTTAGTCTTGGTTTAGTCCTGCTTTAGTCCTGCTTTAGTTCTGGTTTATTCCTGCTTTAGTCCTGGTTTGGACCTGGTTTAGTCCTTCTTTAGTCCTGGTTTAGTCCTTCTTTAGTCCTTCTTTAGTCCTGGTTTAGTCCTTCTTTAGTCCTGGTTTAGTCCTGGTTTAGTCCTGGTTTAGACCTGGTTTAGTCCTTCTTTAGTAATGGTTTAGTCCTTCTTTAGTCCTTCTTTAGTCCTGGTTTAGTCCTGGTTTAGTCCTACTTAGTCCTGCTTTAGTCCTGGTTTAGTCCTAATTTATTCCTGGTTTAGTCCTGGTTTAGACCTGGTTTAGACCTGGTTTAGTCCTTCTTTAGTCCTGGTTTAGTCCTGCTTTAGTCCTGCTTTAGTCCTTCTTTAGTCCTGGTTTAGACCTGGTTTAGTCCTTCTTTAGTCCTAGTTTAGTCCTGCTTTAGTCCTGCTTTAGTCCTTCTTTAGTCCTGGTTTAGACCTGGTTTAGTCCTTCTTTAGTCCTGGTTTAGTCCTGGTTTAGTCCTGCTTAGTCCTGCTTTAGTCCTGGTTTAGTCCTAATTTATTCCTGGTTTAGTCCTGGTTTAGACCTGGTTTAGACCTGGTTTAGTCCTTCTTTAGTCCTGGTTTAGTCCTGCTTTAGTCCTGCTTTAGTCCTTCTTTAGTCCTGGTTTAGACCTGGTTTAGTCCTTCTTTAGTCCTAGGTTAGTCCTGCTTTAGTCCTGCTTTAGTCCTTCTTTAGTCCTGCTTTAGTCCTGGTTTAGTCCTGGTTTTGAGCTGGTTTAGTCCTGCTTTAGTCCTTCTTTAGTCCTGGTTTAGTCCTGGTTTAGTCCTGGTTTAGTCCTGCTTAGTCCTGCTTTAGTCCTGGTTTAGACCTGGTTTAGTCCTTCTTTAGTCCTGGTTTAGACCTGCTTTAGTCCTTCTTTAGTCCTGGTTTAGTCCTGGTTTAGTCCTGGTTTAGTCCTGCTTAGTCCTGCTTTAGTCCTGGTTTAGTCCTTCTTTAGTCCTGCTTTAGTCCTGCTTTTATTCCTGGTTTAGTCCTAGTTTAGTCCTGGTTTAGACCTGGTTTAGTCTTGCTTTAGTCCTGGTTTAGACCTGGTTTAGTCCTGGTTTAGTCCTTCTTAAGTCCTAGTTTAGTCCTTCTTTAGTCCTGGTTTAGTCCTTCATTAGTCCTGGTTTAGTCCTGGTTTAGTCCTGCTTAGTCCTGCTTTAGTCCTGCTTTAGTCCTGGTTTAGTCTTGGTTTAGTCCTGGTTTAGTCCTGCTTAGTCCTGCTTTAGTCCTGGTTTAGTCCTGGTTTAGTCTTGGTTTAGTCTTGGTTTAGTCCTGGTTTAGACCTGGTTTAGTCCTGCTTAAGTCCTGCTTTAGTCCTTCTTTAGTCCTGGTTTAGACCTGGTTTAGTCCTGGTTTAGTCCTTCTTTAGTCCTGGTTTAGTCCTGCTTTAGTCCTGGTTTATTCCTGGTTTAATCATGCTTTAGTCCTGCTTTAGTCCTGGTTTAGTCTTGGTTTAGTCCTGCTTTAGTCCTGCTTTAGTTCTGGTTTATTCCTGCTTTAGTCCTGGTTTGGACCTGGTTTAGTCCTTCTTTAGTCCTGGTTTAGTCCTTCTTTAGTCCTTCTTTAGTCCTGGTTTAGTCCTTCTTTAGTCCTGGTTTAGTCCTGGTTTAGTCCTGGTTTAGACCTGGTTTAGTCCTTCTTTAGTAATGGTTTAGTCCTTCTTTAGTCCTTCTTTAGTCCTGGTTTAGTCCTGGTTTAGTCCTGCTTAGTCCTGCTTTAGTCCTGGTTTAGTCCTAATTTATTCCTGGTTTAGTCCTGGTTTAGTCCTGGTTTAGTCCTGCTTTAGTCCTTCTTTAGTCCTGGTTTAGACCTGGTTTAGTCCTTCTTTAGTCCTGGTTTAGACCTGCTTTAGTCCTTCTTTAGTCCTGCTTTAGTCCTGGTTTAGTCCTGGTTTTGAGCTGGTTTAGTCCTGCTTTAGTCCTTCTTTAGTCCTGGTTTAGTCCTGGTTTAGTCCTGGTTTAGTCCTGCTTAGTCCTGCTTTAGTCCTGGTTTAGACCTGGTTTAGTCCTTCTTTAGTCCTGGTTTAGACCTGCTTTAGTCCTTCTTTAGTCCTGGTTTAGTCCTGGTTTAGTCCTGGTTTAGTCCTGCTTAGTCCTGCTTTAGTCCTGGTTTAGTCCTTCTTTAGTCCTGCTTTAGTCCTGCTTTTATTCCTGGTTTAGACCTGGTTTAGTCCTACTTTAGTCCTTCTTTAGTCTTGGTTTAGACCTGGTATAGTCCTTCTTTAGTCCTGGTTTAGTCCTGGTTTAGTCCTGCTTAGTCCTGCTTTAGTCCTGGTTTAGTCCTGGTTTAGTCCTGCTTTAGTCCTGCTTTAGTCCTGGTTTAGTCCTGGTTTAGACCTGGTTTAGTCCTGCTTAAGTCCTGCTTTAGTCCTTCTTTAGTCCTGGTTTAGACCTGGTTTAGTCCTGGTTTAGTCCTGGTTTAGACCTGGTTTAGTCCTGGTTTAGTCCTTCTTTAGTCCTGGTTTAGACCTGGTTTAGTCCTGGTTTAGTCCTTCTTTAGTCCTGGTTTAGTCCTGCTTTAGTCCTGGTTTATTCCTGGTTTAATCATGCTTTAGTCCTGCTTTAGTCCTGGTTTAGTCTTGGTTTAGTCCTGCTTTAGTCCTGCTTTAGTTCTGGTTTATTCCTGCTTTAGTCCTGGTTTGGACCTGGTTTAGTCCTTCTTTAGTCCTGGTTTAGTCCTTCTTTAGTCCTTCTTTAGTCCTGGTTTAGTCCTTCTTTAGTCCTGGTTTAGTCCTGGTTTAGTCCTGGTTTAGACCTGGTTTAGTCCTTCTTTAGTAATGGTTTAGTCCTTCTTTAGTCCTTCTTTAGTCCTGGTTTAGTCCTGGTTTAGTCCTACTTAGTCCTGCTTTAGTCCTGGTTTAGTCCTAATTTATTCCTGGTTTAGTCCTGGTTTAGACCTGGTTTAGACCTGGTTTAGTCCTTCTTTAGTCCTGGTTTAGTCCTGCTTTAGTCCTGCTTTAGTCCTTCTTTAGTCCTGGTTTAGACCTGGTTTAGTCCTTCTTTAGTCCTAGTTTAGTCCTGCTTTAGTCCTGCTTTAGTCCTTCTTTAGTCCTGGTTTAGACCTGGTTTAGTCCTTCTTTAGTCCTGGTTTAGTCCTGGTTTAGTCCTGCTTAGTCCTGCTTTAGTCCTGGTTTAGTCCTAATTTATTCCTGGTTTAGTCCTGGTTTAGACCTGGTTTAGACCTGGTTTAGTCCTTCTTTAGTCCTGGTTTAGTCCTGCTTTAGTCCTGCTTTAGTCCTTCTTTAGTCCTGGTTTAGACCTGGTTTAGTCCTTCTTTAGTCCTGGTTTAGTCCTGCTTTAGTCCTTCTTTAGTCCTGCTTTAGTCCTGGTTTAGTCCTGGTTTAGTCCTGGTTTTGAGCTGGTTTAGTCCTGCTTTAGTCCTTCTTTAGTCCTGGTTTAGTCCTGGTTTAGTCCTGGTTTAGTCCTGCTTAGTCCTGCTTTAGTCCTGGTTTAGACCTGGTTTAGTCCTTCTTTAGTCCTGGTTTAGACCTGCTTTAGTCCTTCTTTAGTCCTGGTTTAGTCCTGGTTTAGTCCTGGTTTAGTCCTGCTTAGTCCTGCTTTAGTCCTGGTTTAGTCCTTCTTTAGTCCTGCTTTAGTCCTGCTTTTATTCCTGGTTTAGTCCTAGTTTAGTCCTGGTTTAGACCTGGTTTAGTCTTGCTTTAGTCCTGGTTTGGACCTGGTTTAGTCCTGGTTTAGTCCTGCTTTAGTCCTGCTTTAGTCCTGGTTTAGTCCTGGTTTGCACCTGGTTTAGTCCTACTTTAGTCCTTCTTTAGTCTTTGTTTAGTCCTGGTTTAGTCCTGCTTTAGTCCTTCTTTAGTCCTGGTTTGGACATGATTTAGTCCTTCTTTAGTCCTGGTTTAGTCCTTTTTAGTCCTTCTTAAGTCCTAGTTTAGTCCTTCTTTAGTCCTGGTTTAGTCCTTCTTTAGTCCTGGTTTGGACCTGGTTTAGTCCTGGTTTAGTCCTGCTTAGTCCTGCTTTAGTCCTGGTTTAGTCCTGGTTTAGTCCTGGTTTAGTCTTGGTTTAGTCTTGGTTTAGTCCTGGTTTAGACCTGGTTTTTCCTACTTAAGTCCTGCTTTAGTCCTTCTTTAGTCCTGGTTTAGACCTGGTTTAGTCCTGGTTTAGTCCTTCTTAAGTCCTAGTTTAGTCCTTCTTTAGTCCTGGTTTAGTCCTTCATTAGTCCTGGTTTAGTCCTGGTTTAGTCCTGCTTAGTCCTGCTTTAGTCCTGCTTTAGTCCTGGTTTAGTCTTGGTTTAGTCCTGGTTTAGTCCTGCTTAGTCCTGCTTTAGTCCTGGTTTAGTCCTGGTTTAGTCTTGGTTTAGTCTTGGTTTAGTCCTGGTTTAGACCTGGTTTAGTCCTGCTTAAGTCCTGCTTTAGTCCTTCTTTAGTCCTGGTTTAGACCTGGTTTAGTCCTGGTTTAGTCCTTCTTTAGTCCTGGTTTAGTCCTGCTTTAGTCCTGGTTTATTCCTGGTTTAATCATGCTTTAGTCCTGCTTTAGTCCTGGTTTAGTCTTGGTTTAGTCCTGCTTTAGTCCTGCTTTAGTTCTGGTTTATTCCTGCTTTAGTCCTGGTTTGGACCTGGTTTAGTCCTTCTTTAGTCCTGGTTTAGTCCTTCTTTAGTCCTTCTTTAGTCCTGGTTTAGTCCTTCTTTAGTCCTGGTTTAGTCCTGGTTTAGTCCTGGTTTAGACCTGGTTTAGTCCTTCTTTAGTAATGGTTTAGTCCTTCTTTAGTCCTTCTTTAGTCCTGGTTTAGTCCTGGTTTAGTCCTGCTTAGTCCTGCTTTAGTCCTGGTTTAGTCCTAATTTATTCCTGGTTTAGTCCTGGTTTAGTCCTGGTTTAGTCCTGCTTTAGTCCTTCTTTAGTCCTGGTTTAGACCTGGTTTAGTCCTTCTTTAGTCCTGGTTTAGACCTGCATTAGTCCTTCTTTAGTCCTGCTTTAGTCCTGGTTTAGTCCTGGTTTTGAATTGGTTTAGTCCTGCTTTAGTCCTTCTTTAGTCCTGGTTTAGTCCTGGTTTAGTCCTGGTTTAGTCCTGCTTAGTCCTGCTTTAGTCCTGGTTTAGACCTGGTTTAGTCCTTCTTTAGTCCTGGTTTAGACCTGCTTTAGTCCTTCTTTAGTCCTGGTTTAGTCCTGGTTTAGTCCTGGTTTAGTCCTGCTTAGTCCTGCTTTAGTCCTGGTTTAGTCCTTCTTTAGTCCTGCTTTAGTCCTGCTTTTATTCCTGGTTTAGACCTGGTTTAGTCCTACTTTAGTCCTTCTTTAGTCTTGGTTTAGACCTGGTATAGTCCTTCTTTAGTCCTGGTTTAGTCCTGCTTTAGTCCTTCTTTTGTCCCAGTTTGGACCTGGTTTAGTCCTTCTTTAGTCCTGGTTTAGTCCTTCTTCAGTCCTGGTTTAGTCCTTCTTTAGTCCTGGTTTAGACCTGGTTTAGTCCTTCTTTAGTCCTGGTTTAGTCCTGCTTTAGTCCTTCTTTAGTCCCAGTTTGGACCTGGTTTAGTCCTTCTTTAGTCCTGGTTTAGTCCTTCTTTAGTCCTGGTTTAGTCCTTCTTTAGTCCTGGTTTAGTCCTGGTTTTGTCCTGCTTAGTCCTGCTTTAGTCCTGGTTTAGTCCTACTTTAGTTCTTGTTTAGTCCTGGTTTAGACCTGGTTTAGTCCTGCTTTAGTCCCAGTTTAGTCCTGCTTTAGTCCTGGTTTAGACCTAGTTTAGTCCTGGTTTAGTCCTTCTTTAGTCCTGGTTTAGTCCTGCTTTAGTCCTGGTTTATTTCTGGTTTAATCATGCTTTAGTCCTGCTCTAGTCCTGGTTTATTCCTGGTTTAGTCCTGGTTTGGACCTAGTTAAGTCCTTCTTTAGTCCTGGTTTAGTCCTTCTTTAGTCCTTCTTTATTCCTGGTTTAGTCCTTCATTAGTCCTGGTTTAGTCCTTCTTTAGTCCTGATTTAGACCTGGTTTAGTCCTTCTTTAGTCCTGGTTTAGTCCTTCTTTAGTCCTTCTTTAGTCCTGGTTTAGTCCTGGTTTAGTCCTGCTTAGTCCTGCTTTAGTCCTGGTTTAGTCCTGGTTTAGTCCTGCTTTAGTCCTGCTTTAGTCCTGGTTTAGTCCTGGTTTAGACCTGGTTTAGTCCTGCTAAAGTCCTGCTTTAGTCCTTCTTTAGTCCTGGTTTAGACCTGGTTTAGTCCTGGTTTAGTCCTTCTTTAGTCCTGGTTTAGTCCTGCTTTAGTCCTGGTTTATTCCTGGTTTAATCATGCTTTAGTCCTGCTTTAGTCCTGGTTTAGTCTTGGTTTAGTCCTGCTTTAGACCTGCTTTAGTCCTGGTTTGGACCTGGTTTAGTCCTTCTATAGTCCTGGTTTAGTCCTTCTTTAGTCCTGGTTTAGTCCTGGTTTAGTCCTGGTTTAGACCTGGTTTAGTCCTTCTTTAGTAATGGTTTAGTCCTTCTTTAGTCCTTCTTTAGTCCTGGTTTAGTCCTGGTTTAGTCCTGCTTAGTCCTGCTTTAGTCCTGGTTTAGTCCTAATTTATTCCTGGTTTAGTCCTGGTTTAGACCTGGTTTAGACCTGGTTTAGTCCTTCTTTAGTCCTGGTTTAGTCCTGCTTTAGTCCTGCTTTAGTCCTGCTTTAGTCCTTCTTAGTCCTGGTTTAGACCTGGTTTAGTCCTTCTTTAGTCCTGGTTTAGACCTGCTTTAGTCCTTCTTTAGTCCTGCTTTAGTCCTGGTTTAGTCCTGGTTTTGAGCTGGTTTAGTCCTTCTTTAGTCCTGGTTTAGTCCTGCTTTAGTCCTGCTTTAGTCCTTCTTTAGTCCTGGTTTAGACCTGGTTTAGTCCTTCTTTAGTCCTGGTTTAGTCCTGCTTTAGTCCTGCTTTAGTCCTTCTTTAGTCCTGGTTTAGTCCTGGTTTAGTCCTGGTTTAGTCCTGCTTAGTCCTGCTTTAGTCCTGGTTTAGACCTGGTTTAGTCCTTCTTTAGTCCTGCTTTAGTCCTTCTTTAGTCCTGGTTTAGTCCTGGTTTTGAGCTGGTTTAGTCCTGCTTTAGTCCTTCTTTAGTCCTGGTTTAGTCCTGGTTTAGTCCTGGTCTAGTCCTGCTTAGTCCTGCTTTAGTCCTCGTTTAGTCCTTCTTTAGTCCTGCTTTAGTCCTGCTTTTATTCCTGGTTTAGTCCTTGTTTAGTCTTTCTTTAGTCCTGCTTTACTCCTTCTTTAGTCCTGCTTTAGTCCTGGTTTAGTCCTGGTTTAGACCTGGTTTAGTCCTGCTTTAGTCCTGGTTTAGTCTTGGTTTAGTCCTGCTTTAGTCCTGCTTTAGTTCTGGTTTATTCCTGCTTTAGTCCTGGTTTAGTCCTGGTTTAGACCTGGTTTAGTCTTGCTTTAGTCCTGGTTTGGACCTGGTTTAGTCCTGGTTTAGTCCTGCTTTAGTCCTACTTTAGTCCTGGTTTAGTCCTGGTTTGGACCTGGTTTAGTCCTACTTTATTCCTTCTTTAGTCTTTGTTTAGTCCTGGTTTAGTCCTGCTTTAGTCCTTCTTTAGTCCTGGTTTGGACATGGTTTAGTCCTTCTTTAGTCCTGGTTTAGTCCTGCTTTAGTCCTTATTTAGTCCCCAGTTTGGACATGGTTTAGTCCTTCTTTAGTCCTGGTTTAGTCCTTCTTTAGTCCTTCTTTAGTCCTGGTTTAGTCCTTCTTTAGTCCTGGTTTAGTCCTGGTTTAGACCTGGTTTAGTCCTTCTTTAGTAATGGTTTAGTCCTTCTTTAGTCCTTCTTTAGTCCTGGTTTAGTCCTGGTTTAGTCCTGCTTAGTCCTGCTTTAGTCCTGCTTTAGTCCTGCTTTAGTCCTTCTTTAGTCCTGGTTTAGACCTGGTTTAGTCCTTCTTTAGTCCTGGTTTAGACCTGCTTTAGTCCTTCTTTAGTCCTGCTTTAGTCCTGGTTTAGTCCTGGTTTTGAGCTGGTTTAGTCCTTCTTTAGTCCTGGTTTAGTCCTGCTTTAGTCCTGCTTTAGTCCTTCTTTAGTCCTGGTTTAGACCTGGTTTAGTCCTTCTTTAGTCCTGGTTTAGTCCTGCTTTAGTCCTGCTTTAGTCCTTCTTTAGTCCCGGTTTAGTCCTGGTTTAGTCCTGCTTTAGTCCTGCTTTAGTCCTTCTTTAGTCCTTCTTTAGTCCTGGTTTAGACCTGCTTTAGTCCTTCTTTAGTCCTGGTTTAGTCCTGGTTTTGAGCTGGTTTAGTCCTGCTTTAGTCCTTCTTTAGTCCTGGTTTAGTCCTGGTTTAGTCCTGGTTTAGTCCTGCTTAGTCCTGCTTTAGTCCTCGTTTAGTCCTTCTTTAGTCCTGCTTTTATTCCTGGTTTAGTCCTTGTTTAGTCTTTCTTTAGTCCTGCTTTACTCCTTCTTTAGTCCTGCTTTAGTCCTGGTTTAGTCCTGGTTTAGACCTGGTTTAGTCCTGCTTTAGTCCTGGTTTAGTCTTGGTTTAGTCCTGCTTTAGTCCTGCTTTAGTTCTGGTTTATTCCTGCTTTAGTCCTGGTTTAGTCCTGGTTTAGACCTGGTTTAGTCTTGCTTTAGTCCTGGTTTGGACCTGGTTTTGTCCTGGTTTAGTCCTGCTTTAGTCCTGCTTTAGTCCTGGTTTAGTCCTGGTTTGGACCTGGTTTAGTCCTACTTTAGTCCTTCTTTAGTCTTTGTTTAGTCCTGGTTTAGTCCTGGTTTAGTCCTGCTTTAGTCCTTCTTTAGTCCTGGTTTGGACATGGTTTAGTCCTTCTTTAGTCCTGGTTTAGTCCTGCTTTAGTCCTTCTTTAGTCCCCAGTTTGGACATGGTTTAGTCCTTCTTTAGTCCTGGTTTAGTCCTTCTTTAGTCCTTCTTTAGTCCTGGTTTAGTCCTTCTTTAGTCCTGGTTTAGTCCTGGTTTAGTCCTGGTTTAGACCTGGTTTAGTCCTTCTTTAGTAATGGTTTAGTCCTTCTTTAGTCCTTCTTTAGTCCTGGTTTAGTCCTGGTTTAGTCCTGCTTAGTCCTGCTTTAGTCCTGGTTTAGTCCTAATTTATTCCTGGTTTAGTCCTGGTTTAGACCTGGTTTAGTCCTGGTTTAGTCCTTCTTTAGTCCTTCTTTATTCCTGGTTTAGTCCTTCATTAGTCCTGGTTTAGTCCTTCTTTAGTCCTGATTTAGACCTGGTTTAGTCCTTCTTTAGTCCTGGTTTAGTCCTTCTTTAGTCCTTCTTTAGTCCTGGTTTAGTCCTGGTTTAGTCCTGCTTAGTCCTGCTTTAGTCCTGGTTTAGTCCTGGTTTAGTCCTGCTTTAGTCCTGCTTTAGTCCTGGTTTAGTCCTGGTTTAGACCTGGTTTAGTCCTGCTAAAGTCCTGCTTTAGTCCTTCTTTAGTCCTGGTTTAGACCTGGTTTAGTCCTGGTTTAGTCCTTCTTTAGTCCTGGTTTAGTCCTGCTTTAGTCCTGGTTTATTCCTGGTTTAGTCCTGCTTTAGACCTGCTTTAGTCCTGGTTTGGACCTGGTTTAGTCCTTCTATAGTCCTGGTTTAGTCCTTCTTTAGTCCTGGTTTAGTCCTGGTTTAGTCCTGGTTTAGACCTGGTTTAGTCCTTCTTTAGTAATGGTTTAGTCCTTCTTTAGTCCTTCTTTAGTCCTGGTTTAGTCCTGGTTTAGTCCTGCTTAGTCCTGCTTTAGTCCTGGTTTAGTCCTAATTTATTCCTGGTTTAGTCCTGGTTTAGACCTGGTTTAGACCTGGTTTAGTCCTTCTTTAGTCCTGGTTTAGTCCTGCTTTAGTCCTGATTTAGACCTGGTTTAGTCCTTCTTTAGTCCTGGTTTAGTCCTTCTTTAGTCCTTCTTTAGTCCTGGTTTAGTCCTGGTTTAGTCCTGCTTAGTCCTGCTTTAGTCCTGGTTTAGTCCTGGTTTAGTCCTGCTTTAGTCCTGCTTTAGTCCTGGTTTAGTCCTGGTTTAGACCTGGTTTAGTCCTGCTAAAGTCCTGCTTTAGTCCTTCTTTAGTCCTGGTTTAGACCTGGTTTAGTCCTGGTTTAGTCCTTCTTTAGTCCTGGTTTAGTCCTGCTTTAGTCCTGGTTTATTCCTGGTTTAGTCCTGCTTTAGACCTGCTTTAGTCCTGGTTTGGACCTGGTTTAGTCCTTCTATAGTCCTGGTTTAGTCCTTCTTTAGTCCTGGTTTAGTCCTGGTTTAGTCCTGGTTTAGACCTGGTTTAGTCCTTCTTTAGTAATGGTTTAGTCCTTCTTTAGTCCTTCTTTAGTCCTGGTTTAGTCCTGGTTTAGTCCTGCTTAGTCCTGCTTTAGTCCTGGTTTAGTCCTAATTTATTCCTGGTTTAGTCCTGGTTTAGACCTGGTTTAGACCTGGTTTAGTCCTTCTTTAGTCCTGGTTTAGTCCTGCTTTAGTCCTGCTTTAGTCCTTCTTAGTCCTGGTTTAGACCTGGTTTAGTCCTTCTTTAGTCCTGGTTTAGACCTGCTTTAGTCCTTCTTTAGTCCTGCTTTAGTCCTGGTTTAGTCCTGGTTTTGAGCTGGTTTAGTCCTTCTTTAGTCCTGGTTTAGTCCTGCTTTAGTCCTGCTTTAGTCCTTCTTTAGTCCTGGTTTAGACCTGGTTTAGTCCTTCTTTAGTCCTGGTTTAGTCCTGCTTTAGTCCTGCTTTAGTCCTTCTTTAGTCCTGGTTTAGTCCTGGTTTAGTCCTGGTTTAGTCCTGCTTAGTCCTGCTTTAGTCCTGGTTTAGACCTGGTTTAGTCCTTCTTTAGTCCTGCTTTAGTCCTTCTTTAGTCCTGGTTTAGTCCTGGTTTTGAGCTGGTTTAGTCCTGCTTTAGTCCTTCTTTAGTCCTGGTTTAGTCCTGGTTTAGTCCTGGTCTAGTCCTGCTTAGTCCTGCTTTAGTCCTCGTTTAGTCCTTCTTTAGTCCTGCTTTAGTCCTGCTTTTATTCCTGGTTTAGTCCTTGTTTAGTCTTTCTTTAGTCCTGCTTTACTCCTTCTTTAGTCCTGCTTTAGTCCTGGTTTAGTCCTGGTTTAGACCTGGTTTAGTCCTGCTTTAGTCCTGGTTTAGTCTTGGTTTAGTCCTGCTTTAGTCCTGCTTTAGTTCTGGTTTATTCCTGCTTTAGTCCTGGTTTAGTCCTGGTTTAGACCTGGTTTAGTCTTGCTTTAGTCCTGGTTTGGACCTGGTTTAGTCCTGGTTTAGTCCTGCTTTAGTCCTACTTTAGTCCTGGTTTAGTCCTGGTTTGGACCTGGTTTAGTCCTACTTTATTCCTTCTTTAGTCTTTGTTTAGTCCTGGTTTAGTCCTGCTTTAGTCCTTCTTTAGTCCTGGTTTGGACATGGTTTAGTCCTTCTTTAGTCCTGGTTTAGTCCTGCTTTAGTCCTTATTTAGTCCCCAGTTTGGACATGGTTTAGTCCTTCTTTAGTCCTGGTTTAGTCCTTCTTTAGTCCTTCTTTAGTCCTGGTTTAGTCCTTCTTTAGTCCTGGTTTAGTCCTGGTTTAGACCTGGTTTAGTCCTTCTTTAGTAATGGTTTAGTCCTTCTTTAGTCCTTCTTTAGTCCTGGTTTAGTCCTGGTTTAGTCCTGCTTAGTCCTGCTTTAGTCCTGCTTTAGTCCTGCTTTAGTCCTTCTTTAGTCCTGGTTTAGACCTGGTTTAGTCCTTCTTTAGTCCTGGTTTAGACCTGCTTTAGTCCTTCTTTAGTCCCGGTTTAGTCCTGGTTTAGTCCTGCTTTAGTCCTGCTTTAGTCCTTCTTTAGTCCTTCTTTAGTCCTGGTTTAGACCTGCTTTAGTCCTTCTTTAGTCCTGGTTTAGTCCTGGTTTTGAGCTGGTTTAGTCCTGCTTTAGTCCTTCTTTAGTCCTGGTTTAGTCCTGGTTTAGTCCTGGTTTAGTCCTGCTTAGTCCTGCTTTAGTCCTCGTTTAGTCCTTCTTTAGTCCTGCTTTTATTCCTGGTTTAGTCCTTGTTTAGTCTTTCTTTAGTCCTGCTTTACTCCTTCTTTAGTCCTGCTTTAGTCCTGGTTTAGTCCTGGTTTAGACCTGGTTTAGTCCTGCTTTAGTCCTGGTTTAGTCTTGGTTTAGTCCTGCTTTAGTCCTGCTTTAGTTCTGGTTTATTCCTGCTTTAGTCCTGGTTTAGTCCTGGTTTAGACCTGGTTTAGTCTTGCTTTAGTCCTGGTTTGGACCTGGTTTTGTCCTGGTTTAGTCCTGCTTTAGTCCTGCTTTAGTCCTGGTTTAGTCCTGGTTTGGACCTGGTTTAGTCCTACTTTAGTCCTTCTTTAGTCTTTGTTTAGTCCTGGTTTAGTCCTGGTTTAGTCCTGCTTTAGTCCTTCTTTAGTCCTGGTTTGGACATGGTTTAGTCCTTCTTTAGTCCTGGTTTAGTCCTGCTTTAGTCCTTCTTTAGTCCCCAGTTTGGACATGGTTTAGTCCTTCTTTAGTCCTGGTTTAGTCCTTCTTTAGTCCTTCTTTAGTCCTGGTTTAGTCCTTCTTTAGTCCTGGTTTAGTCCTGGTTTAGTCCTGGTTTAGACCTGGTTTAGTCCTTCTTTAGTAATGGTTTAGTCCTTCTTTAGTCCTTCTTTAGTCCTGGTTTAGTCCTGGTTTAGTCCTGCTTAGTCCTGCTTTAGTCCTGGTTTAGTCCTAATTTATTCCTGGTTTAGTCCTGGTTTAGACCTGGTTTAGACCTGGTTTAGTCCTTCTTTAGTCCTGGTTTAGTCCTGCTTTAGTCCTGCTTTAGTCCTTCTTTAGTCCTGGTTTAGACCTGGTTTAGTCCTTCTTTAGTCCTGGTTTAGTCCTGCTTTAGTCCTGCTTTAGTCCTTCTTTAGTCCTGGTTTAGACCTGGTTTAGTCCTTCTTTAGTCCTGGTTTAGACCTGCTTTAGTCCTTCTTTAGTCCTGCTTTAGTCCTGGTTTAGTCCTGGTTTTGAGCTGGTTTAGTCCTGCTTTAGTCCTTCTTTAGTCCTGGTTTAGTCCTGGTTTAGTCCTGGTTTAGTCCTGCTTAGTCCTGCTTTAGTCCTGGTTTAGTCCTTCTTTAGTCCTGCTTTAGTCCTGCTTTTATTCCTGGTATAGTCCTTGCTTAGTCTTTCTTTAGTCCTGCTTTACTCCTTCTTTAGTCCTGCTTTAGTCCTGGTTTAGTCCTGGTTTAGACCTGGTTTAGTCCTGCTTTAGTCCTGGTTTGGACCTGGTTTAGTCCTGGTTTAGTCCTGCTTTAGTCCTGCTTTAGTCCTTGTTTAGTCCTTCTTTAGTCCTACTTTAGTCCTGGTTTAGTCCTTTTTAGTCCTTCTTAAGTCCTAGTTTAATCATGCTTTAGTCCTGCTTTAGTCCTGGTTTAGTCTTGGTTTAGTCCTGCTTTAGTCCTGCTTTAGTTCTGGTTTATTCCTGCTTTAGTCCTGGTTTGGACCTGGTTTAGTCCTTCTTTAGTCCTTGTTTAGTCCTTCTTTAGTCCTGGTTTAGTCCTGGTTTAGTCCTGGTTTAGACCTGGTTTAGTCCTTCTTTAGTAATGGTTTAGTCCTTCTTTAGTCCTTCTTTAGTCCTGGTTTAGTCCTGGTTTAGTCCTGCTTAGTCCTGCTTTAGTCCTGGTTTAGTCCTAATTTATTCCTGGTTTAGTCCTGGTTTAGACCTGGTTTAGACCTGGTTTAGTCCTTCTTTAGTCCTGGTTTAGTCCTGCTTTAGTCCTGCTTTAGTCCTTCTTAGTCCTGGTTTAGACCTGGTTTAGTCCTTCTTTAGTCCTTGTTTAGACCTGCTTTAGTCCTTCTTTAGTCCTTCTTTAGTCCTGGTTTAGTCCTGGTTTTGAGCTGGTTTAGTCCTTCTTTAGTCCTGGTTTAGTCCTGGTTTAGTCCTTCTTTAGTCCTGGTTTAGTCCTGCTTTAGTCCTGCTTTAGTCCTTCTTTAGTCCTGGTTTAGTCCTGGTTTAGTCCTGGTTTAGTCCTGCTTAGTCCTGCTTTAGTCCTGGTTCAGACCTGGTTTAGTCCTTCTTTAGTCCTGGTTTAGACCTGCTTTAGTCCTTCTTTAGTCCTGGTTTAGTCCTGGTTTTTAGCTGGTTTAGTCCTGCTTTAGTCCTTCTTTAGTCCTGGTTTAGTCCTGGTTTAGTCCTGGTTTAGTCCTGCTTAGTCCTGCTTTAGTCCTTCTTTAGTCCTGCTTTAGTCCTGCTTTTATTCCTGGTTTAGTCCTTGTTTAGTCTTTCTTTAGTCCTGCTTTACTCCTTCTTTAGTCCTGCTTTAGTCCTGGTTTAGTCCTGGTTTAGACCTGGTTTAGTCCTGCTTTAGTCCTTCTTTAGTCCTGGTTTAGTCCTGGTTTAGTCCTGCTTAGTCCTGCTTTAGTCCTGGTTTAGACCTGTTTTAGTCCTTCTTTAGTCCTGCTTTAGTCCTGGTTTTGAGCTGGTTTAGTCCTGCTTTAGTCCTTCTTTAGTCCTGGTTTAGTCCTGGTTTAGTCCTGGTTTAGTCCTGCTTAGTCCTGCTTTAGTCCTGGTTTAGTCCTTCTTTAGTCCTGCTTTAGTCCTGCTTTTATTCCTGGTTTAGTCCTTGCTTAGTCTTTCTTTAGTCCTGCTATACTCCTTCTTTAGTCCTGCTTTAGTCCTGGTTTAGTCCTGGTTTAGACCTGGTTTAGTCCTGCTTTAGTCCTGGTTTGGACCTGGTTTAGTCCTGGTTTAGTCCTGCTTTAGTCCTGCTTTAGTCCCCAGTTTGGACATGGTTTAGTCCTTCTTTAGTCCTGGTTTAGTCCTTTTTAGTCCTTCTTAAGTCCTAGTTTAGTCCTTCTTTAGTCCTGGTTTAGTCCTGGTTTAATCATGCTTTAGTCCTGCTTTAGTCCTGGTTTAGTCTTGGTTTAGTCCTGCTTTAGTCCTGCTTTAGTTCTGGTTTATTCCTGCTTTAGTCCTGGTTTGGACCTGGTTTAGTCCTTCTTTAGTCCTGGTTTAGTCCTTCTTTAGTCCTGGTTTAGTCCTGGTTTAGTCCTGGTTTAGACCTGGTTTAGTCCTTCTTTAGTAATGGTTTAGTCCTTCTTTAGTCCTTCTTTAGTCCTGGTTTAGTCCTGGTTTAGTCCTGCTTAGTCCTGCTTTAGTCCTGGTTTAGTCCTAATTTATTCCTGGTTTAGTCCTGGTTTAGACCTGGTTTAGACCTGGTTTAGTCCTTCTTTAGTCCTGGTTTAGTCCTGCTTTAGTCCTGCTTTAGTCCTTCTTAGTCCTGGTTTAGACCTGGTTTAGTCCTTCTTTAGTCCTGGTTTAGACCTGCTTTAGTCCTTCTTTAGTCCTGCTTTAGTCCTGGTTTAGTCCTGGTTTTGAGCTGGTTTAGTCCTTCTTTAGTCCTGGTTTAGTCCTGCTTTAGTCCTGCTTTAGTCCTTCTTTAGTCCTGGTTTAGACCTGGTTTAGTCCTTCTTTAGTCCTGGTTTAGTCCTGCTTTAGTCCTGCTTTAGTCCTTCTTTAGTCCTGGTTTAGTCCTGGTTTAGTCCTGGTTTAGTCCTGCTTAGTCCTGCTTTAGTCCTGGTTTAGACCTGGTTTAGTCCTTCTTTAGTCCTGGTTTAGACCTGCTTTAGTCCTTCTTTAGTCCTGGTTTAGTCCTGGTTTTTAGCTGGTTTAGTCCTGCTTTAGTCCTTCTTTAGTCCTGGTTTAGTCCTGGTTTAGTCCTGGTTTAGTCCTGCTTAGTCCTGCTTTAGTCCTTCTTTAGTCCTGCTTTAGTCCTGCTTTTATTCCTGGTTTAGTCCTTGTTTAGTCTTTCTTTAGTCCTGCTTTACTCCTTCTTTAGTCCTGCTTTAGTCCTGGTTTAGTCCTGGTTTAGACCTGGTTTAGTCCTGCTTTAGTCCTTCTTTAGTCCTGGTTTAGTCCTGGTTTAGTCCTGGTTTTGAGCTGGTTTAGTCCTGCTTTAGTCCTTCTTTAGTCCTGGTTTAGTCCTGGTTTAGTCCTGGTTTAGTCCTGCTTAGTCCTGCTTTAGTCCTCGTTTAGTCCTTCTTTAGTCCTGCTTTAGTCCTGCTTTTATTCCTGGTTTAGTCCTTGTTTAGTCTTTCTTTAGTCCTGCTTTACTCCTTCTTTAGTCCTGCTTTAGTCCTGCTTTAGTCCTGGTTTAGTCTTGGTTTAGTCCTGCTTTAGTCCTGCTTTAGTTCTGGTTTATTCCTGCTTTAGTCCTGGTTTAGTCCTGGTTTAGACCTGGTTTAGTCTTGCTTTAGTCCTGGTTTGGACCTGGTTTAGTCCTGGTTTAGTCCTGCTTTAGTCCTACTTTAGTCCTGGTTTAGTCCTGGTTTGGACCTGGTTTAGTCCTGGTTTGGACATGGTTTAGTCCTTCTTTAGTCTTTGTTTAGTCCTGGTTTAGTCCTGCTTTAGTCCTTCTTTAGTCCTGGTTTGACATGGTTTAGTCCTTCTTTAGTCCTGGTTTAGTCCTGCTTTAGTTCTTATTTAGTCCCCAGTTTGGACATGGTTTAGTCCTTCTTTAGTCCTGGTTTAGTCCTTCTTTAGTCCTTCTTTAGTCCTGGTTTAGTCCTTCTTTAGTCCTGGTTTAGTCCTGGTTTAGACCTGGTTTAGTCCTTCTTTAGTAATGGTTTAGTCCTTCTTTAGTCCTTCTTTAGTCCTGGTTTAGTCCTGGTTTAGTCCTGCTTAGTCCTGCTTTAGTCCTGCTTTAGTCCTGCTTTAGTCCTTCTTTAGTCCTGGTTTGGACCTGGTTTAGTCCTTCTTTAGTCCTGGTTTAGACCTGCTTTAGTCCTTCTTTAGTCCTGCTTTAGTCCTGGTTTAGTCCTGGTTTTGAGCTGGTTTAGTCCTTCTTTAGTCCTGGTTTAGTCCTGCTTTAGTCCTGCTTTAGTCCTTCTTTAGTCCTGGTTTAGACCTGGTTTAGTCCTTCTTTAGTCCTGGTTTAGTCCTGCTTTAGTCCTGCTTTAGTCCTTCTTTAGTCCTGGTTTAGTCCTGGTTTAGTCCTGCTTAGTCCTGCTTTAGTCCTGGTTTAGACCTGGTTTAGTCCTTCTTTAGTCCTGGTTTAGACCTGCTTTAGTCCTTCTTTAGTCCTGGTTTAGTCCTGGTTTTGAGCTGGTTTAGTCCTGCTTTAGTCCTTCTTTAGTCCTGGTTTAGTCCTGGTTTAGTCCTGGTTTAGTCCTGCTTAGTCCTGCTTTAGTCCTCGTTTAGTCCTTCTTTAGTCCCGCTTTTATTCCTGGTTTAGTCCTTGTTTAGTCTTTCTTTAGTCCTGCTTTACTCCTTCTTTAGTCCTGCTTTAGTCCTGGTTTAGTCCTGGTTTAGACCTGGTTTAGTCCTGCTTTAGTCCTGGTTTAGTCTTGGTTTAGTCCTGCTTTAGTCCTGCTTTAGTTCTGGTTTATTCCTGCTTTAGTCCTGGTTTAGTCCTGGTTTAGACCTGGTTTAGTCTTGCTTTAGTCCTGGTTTGGACCTGGTTTAGTCCTGGTTTAGTCCTGCTTTAGTCCTGCTTTAGTCCTGGTTTAGTCCTGGTTTGGACCTGGTTTAGTCCTACTTCAGTCCTTCTTTAGTCTTTGTTTAGTCCTGGTTTAGTCCTGCTTTAGTCCTTCTTTAGTCCTGGTTTGGACATGGTTTAGTCCTTCTTTAGTCCTGGTTTAGTCCTGCTTTAGTCCTTCTTTAGTCCCCAGTTTGGACATGGTTTAGTCCTTCTTTAGTCCTGGTTTAGTCCTTCTTTAGTCCTGGTTTAGTCCTTCTTTAGTCCTGGTTTAGTCCTGGTTTAGTCCTGGTTTAGACCTGGTTTAGTCCTTCTTTAGTAATGGTTTAGTCCTTCTTTAGTCCTTCTTTAGTCCTGGTTTAGTCCTGGTTTAGTCCTGCTTAGTCCTGCTTTAGTCCTGGTTTAGTCCTAATTTATTCCTGGTTTAGTCCTGGTTTAGACCTGGTTTAGACCTGGTTTAGTCCTTCTTTAGTCCTGGTTTAGTCCTGCTTTAGTCCTGCTTTAGTCCTTCTTTAGTCCTGGTTTAGACCTGGTTTAGTCCTTCTTTAGTCCTGGTTTAGTCCTGCTTTAGTCCTGCTTTAGTCCTTCTTTAGTCCTGGTTTAGACCTGGTTTAGTCCTTCTTTAGTCCTGGTTTAGTCCTGGTTTAGTCCTGGTTTTGAGCTGGTTTAGTCCTGCTTTAGTCCTTCTTTAGTCCTGGTTTAGTCCTGGTTTAGTCCTGGTTTAGTCCTGCTTAGTCCTGCTTTAGTCCTGGTTTAGACCTGGTTTAGTCCTTCTTTAGTCCTGGTTTAGACCTGCTTTAGTCCTTCTTTAGTCCTGCTTTAGTCCTGGTTTAGTCCTGGTTTTGAGCTGGTTTAGTCCTGCTTTAGTCCTTCTTTAGTCCTGGTTTAGTCCTGGTTTAGTCCTGGTTTAGTCCTGCTTAGTCCTGCTTTAGTCCTGGTTTAGTCCTTCTTTAGTCCTGCTTTAGTCCTGCTTTTATTCCTGGTTTAGTCCTTGCTTAGTCTTTCTTTAGTCCTGCTTTACTCCTTCTTTAGTCCTGCTTTAGTCCTGGTTTAGTCCTGGTTTAGACCTGGTTTAGTCCTGCTTTAGTCCTGGTTTGGACCTGGTTTAGTCCTGGTTTAGTCCTGCTTTAGTCCTGCTTTAGTCCCCAGTTTGGACATGGTTTAGTCCTTCTTTAGTCCTGGTTTAGTCCTTTTTAGTCCTTCTTAAGTCCTAGTTTAGTCCTTCTTTAGTCCTGGTTTAGTCCTGGTTTGGACCTGGTTTAGTCCTACTTTAGTCCTTCTTTAGTCTTTGTTTAGTCCTGGTTTAGTCCTGCTTTAGTCCTTCTTTAGTCCTGGTTTGGACATGGTTTAGTCCTTCTTTAGTCCTGGTTTAGTCCTGCTTTAGTCCTTCTTTAGTCCCCAGTTTGGACATGGTTTAGTCCTTCTTTAGTCCTGGTTTAGTCCTTTTTAGTCCTTCTTAAGTCCTAGTTTAGTCCTTCTTTAGTCCTGGTTTAGTCCTTCTTTAGTCCTGGTTTGGACCTGGTTTAGTCCTGGTTTAATCCTTCTTTAGTCCTGGTTTAGTCCTGGTTTAGACCTGGTTTAATCCTTCTTTAGTCCTGGTTTAGTCCTGGTTTAGACCTGGTTAAGTCCTGCTTTAGTCCGGGTTTGGACCTGGTTTAATCCTTCTTTAGTCCTGCTTTAGTCCTTCTTTAGTCCTGGTTTTGACCTGGTTTAGTCCTGGTTTAATCCTTCTTTAGTCCTGGTTTAGTCCTGGTTTAGACCTGGTTTAATCCTTCTTTAGTCCTGGTTTAGTCCTGGTTTAGACCTGGTTAAGTCCTGCTTTAGTCCGGGTTTGGACCTGGTTTAATCCTTCTTTAGTCCTGCTTTAGTCCTTCTTTAGTCCTGGTTTTGTCCTGCTTTAGTCCTGGTTTGGACCTGGTTTAGTCCTGGTTTAGTCCTGCTTTAGTTCTGGTTTAGTCCTGCTTTAGTCCTGGTTTAGTCCTGGTTTAGACCTGGTTTAGTCTTGCTTTAGTTCTGGTTTGGACCTGGTTTAGTCCTGGTTTAGTCCTGCTTTAGTCCTGCTTTAGTCCTGGTTTAGTCCTGGTTTGGACCTGGTTTAGTCCTACTTTAGTCCTTCTTTAGTCTTTGTTTAGTCCTGGTTTAGTCCTGCTTTAGTCCTTCTTTAGTCCTGGTTTGGACATGGTTTAGTCCTTCTTTAGTCCCCAGTTTGGACATGGTTTAGTCCTTCTTTAGTCCTTGTTTAGTCATTTTTAGTCCTTCTTAAGTCCTAGTTTAGTCCTTCTTTAGTCCTGGTTTAGTCCTTCTTTAGTCCTGGTTTGGACCTGGTTTAGTCCTGGTTTAATCCTTCTTTAGTCCTGGTTTAGTCCTGGTTTAGACCTGGTTTAATCCTTCTTTAGTCCTGGTTTAGTCCTGGTTTAGACCTGGTTTAGTCCTGCTTTAGTCCTGGTTTGGACCTGGTTTAGTCCGGGTTTAGTCCGGGTTTGGACCTGGTTTAACCCTTCTTTAGTCCTGCTTTAGTCCTTCTTTAGTCCTGGTTTTGTCCTGGTTTAGTCCTGGTTTAGTCCTGCTTTAGTCCTGGTTTAGTCTTGGTTTAGTCCTGGTTTAGTCCTGCTTAGTCCTGCTTAGTCCTGCTTTAGTCCTGGTTTAGTCCTGGTTTAGTCTTGGTTTAGTCCTGGTTTAGTCCTGCTTTAGTCCTGGTTTAGTCCTGGTTTAGTCCTGCTTTAGTCCTGGTTTAGTCCTGGTTTAGTCCTGCTTTAGTCCTGCTTTAGTCCTGGTTTAGTCCTGCTTTAGTCCTGCTTTAGTCCTGGTTTAGTCCTGCTTTAGTCCTGGTTTAGTCCTGGTTTAGTCCTGCTTTAGTCCTTATTTAGTCCTGGTTTAGTCCTGCTTTAGTCCTGCTTTAGTCCTGGTTTAGTCCTGCTTTAGTCCTGCTTTAGTCCTGCTTTAGTCCTGCTTTAGTCCTGGTTTAGTCCTGCTTTAGTCCTGCTTTAGTCCTGGTTTAGTCCTGCTTTAGTCCTGGTTTAGTCCTGGTTTAGTCCTGATTTAGTCCTGCTTTAGTCCTGGTTTAGTCCTGCTTTAGTCCTGGTTTAGTCCTGGTTTAGTCCTGCTTTAGTCCTGGTTTAGTCCTGCTTTAGTCCTGCTTTAGTCCTGGTTTAGTCCTGCTTTAGTCCTGCTTTAGTCCTGGTTTAGTCCTGGTTTAGTCCTGCTTTAGTCCTGGTTTAGTCCTGGTTTGGCCCTGGTTTAGTCCTACTTTAGTCCTTCTTTAGTCTTTGTTTAGTCCTGGTTTAGTCCTTCTTTAGTCCTGGTTTGGACATGGTTTAGTCCTTCTTTAGTCCCCAGTTTGGACATGGTTTAGTCCTTCTTTAGTCCTTGTTTAGTCATTTTTAGTCCTTCTTAAGTCCTAGTTTAGTCCTTCTTTAGTCCTGGTTTAGTCCTTATTTAGTCCTGGTTTGGACCTGGTTTAGTCCTGGTTTAATTCTTCTTTAGTCCTGGTTTAGTCCTGGTTTAGACCTGGTTTAGTCCTGCTTTAGTCCTGGTTTGGACCTGGTTTAGTCCGGGTTTAGTCCTTCTTTAGTCCTGGTTTAGTCCTGGTTTAGACCTGGTTTAGTCCTGCTTTAGTCCTGGTTTGGACCTGGTTTAGTCCGGGTTTAGTCCGGGTTTAGACCTGGTTTAATCCTTCTTTAGTCCTGGTTTTGTCCTGGTTTAGTCCTGGTTTAGTCCTGCTTTAGTCCTGGTTTAGTCTTGGTTTAGTCCTGGTTTAGTCCTGCTTAGTCCTGCTTTAGTCCTGGTTTAGTCCTGGTTTAGTCTTGGTTTAGTCCTGGTTTAGTCCTGCTTTAGTCCTGGTTTAGTCCTGGTTTAGTCCTGCTTTAGTCCTGGTTTAGTCCTGGTTTAGTCCTGCTTTAGTCCTGGTTTAGTCCTGCTTTAGTCCTGCTTTAGTCCTGGTTTAGTCCTGCTTTAGTCCTGGTTTAGTCCTGGTTTAGTCCTGCTTTAGTCCTGGTTTAGTCCTGGTTTAGTCCTTCTTTAGTCCTGGTTTGGACCTGGTTTAGTCCTGGTTTAATCCTTCTTTAGTCCTGGTTTAGTCCTGGTTTAGTCCTGGTTTAGTCCTGCTTTAGTCCTGGTTTAGTCCTGGTTTAGTCCTGCTTCAGTCCTGGTTTAGTCCTGGTTTAGTCCTTCTTTAGTCCTGGTTTGGACCTGGTTTAGTCCTGGTTTAATCCTTCTTTAGTCCTGGTTTAGTCCTGGTTTAGTCCTGCTTTAGTCCTGGTTTAGTCCTGCTTTAGTCCTGCTTTAGTCCTGGTTTAGTCCTGCTTTAGTTCTGGTTTAGTCCTGGTTTAGTCCTGCTTTAGTCCTGGTTTAGTCCTGGTTTAGTCCTTCTTTAGTCCTGGTTTGGACCTGGTTTAGTCCTGGTTTAATCCTTCTTTAGTCCTGGTTTAGTCCTGGTTTAGTCCTGGTTTAGTCCTGCTTTAGTCCTGCTTTAGTCCTGGTTTAGTCCTGCTTTAGTCCTGGTTTAGTCCTGGTTTAGTCCTGCTTTAGTCCTGGTTTAGTCCTGGTTTAGTCCTTCTTTAGTCCTGGTTTGGACCTGGTTTAGTCTGGGTTTAGTCCTTCTTTAGTCCTGGTTTAGTCCTGGTTTAAACCTGGTTTAATCCTTCTTTAGTCCTGGTTTAGTCCTGGTTTAGACCTGGTTTAGTCCTGCTTTAGTCCTGGTTTGGACCTGGTTTAGTCCGGGTTTAGTCCGGGTTTAGACCTGGTTTAATCCTTCTTTAGTCCTGGTTTAGTCCTGGTTTAGTCCTGGTTTAGTCCTGCTTTAGTCCTGGTTTAGTCTTGGTTTAGTCCTGGTTTAGTCCTGCTTAGTCCTGCTTTAGTCCTGGTTTAGTCCTGGTTTAGTCTTGGTTTAGTCCTGGTTTAGTCCTGCTTTAGTCCTGGTTTAGTCCTGGTTTAGTCCTGCTTTAGTCCTGGTTTAGTCCTGGTTTAGTCCTGCTTTAGTCCTGGTTTAATCCTTCTTTAGTCCTGGTTTAGTCCTGGTTTAGTCCTGGTTTAGTCCTGCTTTAGTCCTGGTTTAGTCCTGGTTTAGTCCTGCTTTAGTCCTGCTTTAGTCCTGGTTTAGTCCTGGTTTAGTCCTTCTTTAGTCCTGGTTTGGACCTGGTTTAGTCCTGGTTTAATCCTTCTTTAGTCCTGGTTTAGTCCTGGTTTAGTCCTGCTTTAGTCCTGGTTTAGTCCTGCTTTAGTCCTGGTTTAGTCCTGCTTTAGTCCTGGTTTAGTCCTGGTTTAGTCCTGCTTTAGTCCTGGTTTAGTCCTGGTTTAGTCCTTCTTTAGTCCTGGTTTGGACCTGGTTTAGTCCTGGTTTAATCCTTCTTTAGTCCTGGTTTAGTCCTGGTTTAGTCCTGGTTTAGTCCTGCTTTAGTCCTGCTTTAGTCCTGGTTTAGTCCTGCTTTAGTCCTGGTTTAGTCCTGGTTTAGTCCTTCTTTAGTCCTGGTTTGGACCTGGTTTAGTCCTGGTTTAATCCTTCTTTAGTCCTGGTTTAGTCCTGGTTTAGTCCTGGTTTAGTCCTGCTGTAGACCTCGTTTAATATTTAGATTTTATAACGAGTTGTGGTCGATGTTTTTGGATGTGATATTAGTTTATTCTAATATGACATAAACCATCCTGGAGCTCACGGTGCACGTTCTCCCTGTGTCACCATGGTGACAGTGGTTATCCTCGCCCTCTCACCAGGAGCTTGTGGGTTTGACTTCTAAACATATTTTCAAAAAACTCTTCATTTTTAACGTTTTTATTCAAGACAAGATTAAATCTTCAGTTTGTGCCGTTGAGTTTGTCCAGCTCCAGGACTCCAGCCGAGGGCCACGCCCGGTGTCTGAAACACACAAGCACAGATCGTCATGGAGACGCCGCAGATCGTCATGGAGACGCCGCAGATCGTCATGGAGACGCCACAGACCGCAGATCGTTATGGAGACACCGCAGATCGTCATGGAGACGCCGCAGATCGTCATGGAGACGCCGCAGATCGTTATGGAGACACCGCAGATCGTCATGGAGACGCCGCAGATCGTCATGGAGACGCCGCAGATCGTCATGGAGACGCCACAGACCGCAGATCGTTATGGAGACACCGCAGATCGTCATGGAGACACCGCAGATCGTTATGGAGACACCGCAGATCGTCATGGAGACGCCACAGACCGCAGATCGTTATGGAGACACCGCAGATCGTCATGGAGACACCGCAGATCGTTATGGAGACACCGCAGATCGTCATGGAGACGCCGCAGATCGTCATGGAGACGCCGCAGATCGTCATGGAGACGCCACAGACCGCAGATCGTTATGGAGACACCGCAGATCGTCATGGAGACGCTGCAGATCGTCATGGAGACGCCGCAGATCGTTATGGAGACACCGCAGATCGTCATGGAGACGCCGCAGATCGTCATGGAGACGCCGCAGATCGTCATGGAGACGCCACAGACCGCAGATCGTTATGGAGACACCGCAGATCGTCATGGAGACACCGCAGATCGTTATGGAGACACCGCAGATCGTCATGGAGACGCCACAGACCGCAGATCGTTATGGAGACACCGCAGATCGTCATGGAGACACCGCAGATCGTTATGGAGACACCGCAGATCGTCATGGAGACGCCGCAGATCGTCATGGAGACGCCGCAGATCGTCATGGAGACGCCACAGACCGCAGATCGTTATGGAGACACCGCAGATCGTCATGGAGACGCCGCAGATCGTCATGGAGACGCCGCAGATCGTTATGGAGACACCGCAGATCGTCATGGAGACGCCGCAGATCGTCATGGAGACGCCGCAGATCGTCATGGAGACGCCACAGACCGCAGATCGTTATGGAGACACCGCAGATCGTCATGGAGACACCGCAGATCGTTATGGAGACACCGCAGATCGTCATGGAGACGCCGCAGATCGTCATGGAGACGCCGCAGATCGTTATGGAGACACCGCAGATCGTCATGGAGACGCCGCAGATCGTCATGGAGACGCCGCAGATCGTCATGGAGACGCCGCAGATCGTCATGGAGACGCCGCAGATCGTCATGGAGACGCCACAGACCGCAGATCGTCATGGAGACACCGCAGATCGTCATGGAGACGCCGCAGATCGTCATGGAGACGCCGCAGATCGTCATGGAGACGCCGCAGATCGTCATGGAGACGCCACAGACCGCAGATCGTTATGGAGACACCGCAGATCGTCATGGAGACGCCGCAGATCGTCATGGAGACGCCGCAGATCGTCATGGAGACGCCGCAGATCGTCATGGAGACGCCGCAGATCGTCATGGAGACGCCACAGACCGCAGATCGTTATGGAGACACCGCAGATCGTCATGGAGACGCCGCAGATCGTCATGGAGACGCCGCAGATCGTCATGGAGACGCCGCAGATCGTCATGGAGACGCCGCAGATCGTTATGGAGACACCGCAGATCGTCATGGAGACGCCGCAGATCGTCATGGAGACACCGCAGATCGTTATGGAGACACCGCAGATCGTCATGGAGACGCCGCAGATCGTTATGGAGACACCGCAGATCGTCATGGAGACGCCGCAGATCGTCATGGAGACGCCGCAGATCGTCATGGAGACGCCGCAGATCGTCATGGAGACGCCGCAGATCGTCATGGAGACGCCACAGACCGCAGATCGTCATGGAGACACCGCAGATCGTCATGGAGACGCCGCAGATCGTCATGGAGACGCCACAGACCGCAGATCGTTATGGAGACACCGCAGATCGTCATGGAGACGCCGCAGATCGTCATGGAGACGCCGCAGATCGTTATGGAGACACCGCAGATCGTCATGGAGACGCCACAGACCGCAGATCGTCATGGAGACACCGCAGATCGTCATGGAGACGCCGCAGATCGTCATGGAGACACCGCAGATCGTTATGGAGACACCGCAGATCGTCATGGAGACGCCGCAGATCGTCATGGAGACGCCACAGATCGTTATGGAGAC